>NW_006438906.1:546645-547614 GCF_000325575.1 Pteropus alecto
AGCAGCGACATGGCCGAGGAGCAGGCGAGCTTCTGCCGCGCCTCCGCCGCGCCGCCGCACCCGGCCGCTCCTTCTTTCCTTTCAGCAGGTGCCGCGGCTGCTCCCGCTATCAGCCCCACGGGTCTGGCCGCTCCTCATGGTCCCCGTTGCAAGCAGCGTTCTGCCGCTCCCTCGGACCAACTCCAGTTCTCACCGTCTCAGGGAGTTCCCGATAGCTGTGAGTATCCGCCCGCAGGCAGAACACTGGGCGCGGCAGCGCGGCGCCATCGCTGAGAGGCAGGAGCGACCCGGACTCCCTCCCTCCACTCCACCCGGGATCCGCGCGAGCGCCTGGACAGAGCCGACCCGCGCGGCGCCCCGCCTCCCAGCCAATCAACTCACGCCGAGTCCACCGACCCCGCCCCTCACAAGATGTAGAAGGCCGGGTCCCCCTCCTCTGTCCTTACGTGCAAGAATGAAGTCAGCTCCGCCCACTAATAAGGCTTAAAGCAGAGAGGGGCGGGGTTTCCCCTCACCTGTATGTGATGGGAATTGAAGCCCTCTGCTCCTCCCATGTAGGCGGGCTTCCACCCCAGAACCGGTTCTTTTCATTGAAGAATTTATTTCCACTGGACTTCCTTAAAGGGTCTATCTCTTAGAGCTGACCGAGTACTTACCTGTAATAGCAATAATTTCACAGGATCATACCACAAAGCAAGTTTTAATTAGCAATGACAGAAAAAAAAAAAACCTGAATGAGTATAAAGTAAAATGTCTGGAGACCTCAGTTCTTATCTAGACCTTTGTTCAATGTCTGTAACAGTGCCTAGTATAATCAGTCCGTAAGTATTCACTGATTGAAGGATGCAGGAAAGATAGGCTTTTTAAGCTAAGGACTTCTGGCAAGATGATGTGTGCACATGTGAGGAAATGAAAAAACCAGAGTAGAAAACAGAAGACACATCGTATGATACATAGGTCCAACACCCC
>NW_006438906.1:547877-555752 GCF_000325575.1 Pteropus alecto
GCTACCATATCTTTTACTGGGGTAGGTGCTATGAGAGTGAGTAACACTTCAAATGCTGTAGCTAGGAGCCTGGAGAAAGGAAGGAGAAGACTTGATCTTTTCTTTGTTTATCCAAATTTAGATCAGTACACTGAGGAAGCTTTTAAGCAGGGCAACTTAGCCTAATCAAAAGAGATGCCTGACCCTAAAGACAACGGTCAGTCTCTGGGCTGCTGGAGGTTGGAATATCTAGCCCAACTCTCCTAAACTGCAAGAGCAAGAAACTAAAAAAGTATTAAACTTCTGGATTCTGGAACTGACTGAGAATACAGAAAACAAAAGACAAATCTCTTTTTGAAGCAGGGATTCTCCTAGGAGATGCCGAGGCCATAGCAGGGATTCTCCTAGGAGATGCAGAGGCCATCCAACAAAGAATGGAAAATCAATTTGCACTTGGAAACAGTGTAAAGTAGTGAGAAATGACCTAATAAAATTGTAAAGAGCATGAACTTTGGAGCCAATCCTATTCATCTGGCCTATTATCTATTGTCACACAACAAATTCCTCCAAAATTTAGTGGCTTAAAACATTTATTATTACGCCTCCCCCATCACACCACCGCCTTTCCACATCTCACTTGGTCCCTCTCACTGCCTCTGAGAGGAGACCATATTCTCTGTCTGTGGAATGTTATCCCTTTTCTAATAAACTTTCCTTTTGACTCTAAAAAACAAATTTAGTATCTCATAGTTTCTGTGGGTCAGGAATCTGGGTATGGCTTAATTGGATCCTCTGGTTCAAGATTTTTTACAGATTGCAATCAAAGTAACAGTCTGACTGCAAAAGGATCTACTTCCAACTTCACTCATGTGATCATTGGCAAGACTCAATTCTTCCTGGGCTGTTGGACTGAGAGCCTCATTTCCTTATTGGCTATTGGCTAATCTCAGTTCCTTGTCATGTGGGCCTCTCCAACAAGGCAGTTTGTTTCATCAAAGCATGCAAGCTGAGAAGGCAATAGAGTCTGCTAGCAAGACAAAAGTCATAATCTTTTGTAACCTAATCACAGAAGTGATATCTCTTCATTTTTGCTGTATTCTATTCATCAGAAGCAAGTCACACTCAAGGGAAGGGGATTAATTACACAAGAACATGGATACCACCATGATGATTGCTGGGGGGCCATCTTAGAAATCTGCCTACCACACCTCTATTTGAGTTCTAGCTCTGGTACTTGTGACCTTCAGCAAGCTACGTGACCTCGATTTCTCAGAGAATAATAGTAGTATACTTCGTAAGATGGATTTGAGGTTTAAATGAGGAAATGCATTTAACTTACCTGCTACATACCAAATGCCCAGTACTTGTTTGTTATTACTTAGATCATGGACACTAGGGAGGGGAATGTGGCTAGGAAGTGAAGATAAGCTAAGCAGAACAAGAGCCTGAAGGTTGTGATATAGGCTCTGAGGCATCTCAGTTTCCCAGTTAAAAGTTAAGAAGAAAGCATTAAGGTCCTCTGCCCTCTAGGCACTTGACCAGGACCAGTTATACTCATCA
Organism: Pteropus alecto; assembly: GCF_000325575.1. NCBI lineage: Eukaryota > Metazoa > Chordata > Mammalia > Chiroptera > Pteropodidae > Pteropus > Pteropus alecto. The sequence continues at coordinate 549,417 of NW_006438906.1, forward strand.
GCAAGGTAAATGTATCTTCAGAAGCAACTCAAACTTTAATAGAAAGCCAGAACTTCCATGTCCCCATTGTCTTCATTAGTTTTTCCAGTATAGTATTTGAAAGTTCTTCAGCGATCGAATGGAGTTCACACGTAGACTTAGTGTACAGGTTGCTGAAAGTTAGTACTCTGAGATCCAGGAAATGAAGAAGGAAAGAGAGATCAAAAAAAGTCAGTAATGAAGGGAACCCAAGAATCTGAAGAGGAAAAGACCAAAGTACTCAGGGTTGGAACTCAGTTGCTGCCTTTCTGGGAGCCCTCAGGCAGGAGAAGAGGACTAGGGGTAAGAACCCTGTTGCAGGGGAACTCCCTACCAACTTTATGACTCTTTAAGACATGCTCTAAGGCCATTAAAAGTTTACTCATCCTGCAAGTTCTTCATTTTTTGGAAAATGTCCCCAAATCCCTCCACAGAGAAACTTAATATAAATAACTCAGTTCGACAAATATTTATTATCTATTTTTTAGATCAGGCATAGTGAGAGGATACAAAAGTAAACAAAGCACAGTTCCTATCCTTAAATAGTTTCTAAGGTGATAGGAAAGATCTGTAAGAGATAACGAGGAGGAACTAAACTAGGACAGTAAATAAGGACGGGGTGGGGGAGAGGAACAAATCCTTAACGTTTCCCACAATGTGAAGGAGCTAAGAGTGATAGAACTTGGCATACAATGACTAGGAACATAGTAGAGAATATTCTTTCTTTTGTAGCAAAAGATTGGGTAAGAAGGCAAGAGAGAGAAAGAGTTTTAAAGTCAAGTTGGCTAGGATAATGCTACAGTTAACTGATAGATAGAAAATCCAGGAGGAATAGGTTTTGGGAGAAGAATTCGTTTCCTTTTGGAGGTATACATTGTTTGAGATTATGTGGAAAATCCTTGCAGATATATACCCATTATATAATGCATGATGTAAAACTGGACCCTGAGTGAGCAGTACAGGCTAAAGATAGAAATTTCAATAAAGGTGTAACTATTTTAATCTCCATTTTGTCAATAAAGAAAATGAGGCAAAGCCAGAATGCAAACCCAACCATATTTTTCACCAGAGCTCAAGCAGTTAGCCATAATGTTATAATGCCTCTCAAGTACTAAAGGAATTCAGCAAAAGCTGTGGAAAGAATCAAGATAGGCTTCACAAGGGAAGTAGCATGTGTAAGAGATGGATCTCAAAGTATGTATGGGACTGGACATGCAAAGATAGAAGAAATGGTATTCCATACACAGAGAATAAGTAGCACAAACAATTTAGGATATGAAAATATTAAACGTATATAGGTATTTAAAAGTAAGTTTGCAAAGACTTTGATGGTTGGTTGCCAGGAGTCTATATAATGAGAAGGGTACAAAAGTCAGTTAACAGAGAACAGCCACTTATAAGGAGTAGGAAAAACTGACTGAAAAGGAATGGTCTGAGAGAAAAAAGAGGAAAATAAGCAAACTACTTGTACATTCTTCCATTATAAATCTTATCTTATTGAAGAGTAATTGTACATCTTTTTTTTAGACTCAGAGCTCCTCAACAGCAAAGGACATGTTTTCTCTATTTTTATCCCTAACACATAAGCACAACACCTAGCAAAGGTGCCTCAAAAAGATCTGTTGACTAATTGAATAAATGAATGAATGAATGAATGAATGAACGAAAGAGAACGTTTTAAGAATTGGTTGTTGTCAGAGATAAACAAAGCTGGTCACTAGTCGAAGTCGTAAGAACAGATTTCAGTCAGTAATATTCTATTGCATTAGGGAAAATAGTCTAGCATGAACTGAATTCAACTTTGATTTGTACAGAAGTAATTGGGTGGTTTTAAAGGGAGAAAGAAAAAGAATAGGGAGGTGTTGAGCGGGGAGAGCTCAGTAGAGTCAGAGATACGAAAAATTTCAAAAAACGGGAAGGGGAAGGGTTGGTTCATGCAAAACCCATCTGAGTTTGCTAATTGGTACTTATTAAAGTAAGGCTTCTACTCTCCTACAAAGACTAGGAGATAGAAATCCTATCTATCTTCAAGTGTTGGATGCAATGAACAGTCATACTAGGCATGCAACCCTGAGCTGCGTGAGTCCCAGACCTGGCTGGTCCCAGGTCTGGCTGTGATCCAGGCTCGTGGCTAGGAATAGGATCCCAGATTTACAATATTACATTAATGTAATAGGGTGCCTGTGCCTAAAATATGTAAACATAATTCAGCTTATTGTATCACACATGTGTGGCTGAATACCATTATTGTACTCTGATATATATGGAGCCCATGCACTACCCGCAACAGAAGTGTGCTCCCCACAATAAAGTTGGTGCCTGCTGGTTCATTCTCATGTCGGCCTCTTGCGCATTCTTTCAACTGGGCATTTCGCCATGGAAATCTTCCCTTCTCGATCAGCTTGGAGCTGACAAGCTGTTAGAAACTATGTTAGTGTTTGTTCAAGTCTTTATAGGACAAGGTTGAGAAGGAGTCAAGAAGAGGGCTCAGAGGAGTGTGGCTAGAGTTTGGTCAACGAGAGTATCTTTGTCATTACTAATTATTGCTTAATGCTGCAGAGATTTCCTTTTAACAGCTTTACTGAGGTATTTATATAATTTATATATCATAAAATTCGCCTTTTTTTTTTTTAATTCACCTGCTTTAAGTACACATTTCAACAATTTTTAGCAAATTTTCAGAGTTATGCAACCATCATCACAATTCAATTTTGGAACATATCCATTGCCCTCAAAAAAGTTTTATTGTGACCATTTGCAGTCACTTTCTGTTGCCATCTCTAGCCGTAGGCAATCACTAATCTACTTTCTATCTCTATAGATTTGCTTTTCTGTACCATTCATATGAATAGAACTACGCAGTGACACAAAGATATGTCTTCTGTGCCTGGCTTCATTTGCTTAGCATGTTTTTGAGGTACATCCGTGCTACAACATTTATCAACACTTCATGACTTTTTATTGGTGAATAGTATTCCATTGCATGGGTAGAATTTTCTTTGTTCATCAGTTGATGGATATTTTAGTTGTTTCCAGTTTGGGACTATTAATAATGCTGCAATGAATAATCACATATAGGTCTGTGTGTGGACATAAGAAACTGGCAAAATGTTTTTCAAAGTAGCTATACCATCTTTCTTTCCCACCAGCAATGTACAAGGATTCCAGTTTCTCCACATCCTTACCAAACACTTGGTATTATCTGTGTTTTTGATTGTAGCCATTCTACATGTGTATGTATAAATAGTATCTCATAATTTTAATTTGTACTTTTTTTTATGCCTACAGCACCTGGTCTTCCTAGGTGGTCTCCCATCCAAGTACTAACCAGGCCTGACCCTGCTTAGCTTCCCAGTCAGACAGGATCAGGCATGTTCAGGGTGGCATGGCAGTAGACTAATTTGCACTTTCTTAGTGGTGAATGTTGAGCACCCTTTCATATATTTCTTAGCCATTTATATGTCTTCTTTGGTGAAATATCTCCTATTCAAGTATTTTGCCCATTTTTAAATTAGGTTATTTGTCTTTTTATTCTACAGAGATTTTGAGCACTGAACAAAGGCCTCTGAATTTGGCAATTTGAGATCACTGCTGTGATAGACAACTGTGATTTTGGGAGCTTCCCAACATCTTTTAAACATATTATGATTCACACTTTTCTAGAATCTAGAAATTCATTTTCCCAGTTTCCCACTGCCTTCCTTCTACCATTCTTAGGCTTCAAAACAGAAGAAGCCAGTATGAGGAGGCAGGTGCCCTGTGGAATACATTTTCTGGAGAAGGCAGTGTTTGGGGCCTCCAACTTTCAGTCAGTAGTGATGGAATGGTCTGGTGTAAATAATTGATCTCTGTGACATTTGTTGTAAAGTCTATGCCCAGTGCAATGGCAGTGGGGTCTTTGCTGGTGCAGTTCTGTAGTATAATTTAGGTACTTCTTTTTCTTGACTGCTTAGCCTCCAAGCCTCCTAGAGATTATGTGAATTTCCCAATATTCCAATTCTTTTTCTGCTTAAACTAGCTAGAGTGAATTCTACTATTTGCAAGTAAGATCTTGCCTGATAAAACAAGATTCCAGTTTCGAAGTTTGAAGGATTTCAAAGGCAGAGCCTGAATCCATACTGAGTAAGGAGAAGAAGCAAAGAAAGTAAAAGTAACGGGTTATAGATACTCCTTTAAAATATCTGATATTTAGGAGAAGATTCATTAACCTATAATAAATACAAAAGAAATTGCAACTAAAACAGCCAAGAAGAAGTCTTAAACTTATAAAATTAGCAAAATTAAAGAAAAATTATAAATCTAAAAAGTAGTAAAAGTAGAATAGAAATGTTACTTCCATACTTAAAATTCATGTCCTTGACTGGCATATTTGGAACTCAAATGAATAAATTCCACTTGTGGGAATATAGTCCATGAAAATAATTCAAATAAATGGAGGAAACTCTGTACAAAAAAATTTTGTACAAGGATTATCTAAATAGTGAAATTCGAAAATCAAAATGCCCACCCAACAATTCAATGAATTCTAATTTATTCATTCCTGTCAAGTATTTATTGAATACCTATTTATGAGTAACACTGCACTCTTATACAAATAGATAAATATCAGTTGGCCATACAAGAGATGTAAGGGTCCACACTTTCAAAAAAAATTTATTGTCTACGGCCATGCCACCCTGAACACACCCGAAATTGTCTGATCTCGGAAGCTAAGTAGGGTCGGGCCTGGTTAGTACTTGAATGGGAGATCACCTAGGAATACTAGGTGCTGTAGGCTTAAAAAAAATTATTGAGCATCTACTAGGTACTACACATAGCAATACAGATACAAAAGGTAACAAGACATTCCTTCAAAGAGACACAGTCTGAGGATAAAAGGACTGTGAAAAGTGCAATAATCATGGTTAAGATGAAAAAAGAGTTTGTACATATGTACTTAAAAGTTTTAGAATTTTTTTTTAGAATTGTTTAAATATTTAAGAAGTAGGTTTTTATTTTAACTTAGCAAATACACACAGACTCACTATTACATTAAAGAATAGAGATATAGGGTAGGAAGAATCAACATCATTAAAATGGCCATACTACCCAAAGCAATCTATACTGGCACTTTTCAGAGAGCTAGAACAAATAATCCTAAAATTTATATGGAACCATAAGGGACCCTAAATAGCCATGGCAATATTGAGAAAGAAGAATAAAGTTGGAGGTATCACACTACCTGATACTAAACTATACTACATGACTACAGTAATCAAAACAGCATGATACTGGCATAAAAACAGGCATATTGCTCAATGGAAAAGAATAGAGCCCAGAAATAAATCCACACCTACAAGCTCACTTAATATAGGACAAAAGAGGCAAGAATATACAATGGGGTAAAGATAGTCTCTTTAATAAATGGTGCTGGGAAAATTAGACAGATATATGCAAAAAAGGAAATGGACCACCTTCTTACACTATACAAGAATAGACTCAAAATGGATTAAAAACTTAAATGTAAGACCTGAAACCATAAAACTTCTAGAAGAAAACATAGGCAGTAAATTCTCTGATATTGCTAATGGTAATTTCTTTTTGGATATATCTCCACGGGCAAGAGAAACAAAAGAAAAAATAAATGGGACTATAGCAAACTAAAAGGTTTTGTACAGCAAAGGAAATCATCAGCAAAACAAAAAGACAATCAACCAAATGGGAGAAGGTATTTGCTTATGATACATCTGATAAGAGGTTAATGCCCAAAATATATAAAGAACCCATACAACTCAACAACAACAACAACAAAACAAATAATCCAATTAAAAAATGGACAGAAGACCTAAACAGATATTTATCCAAAGAGGAAATACGAATGGCCAATAGACATATGAAAAGATGCTCAAGGTCACTAATCATCAGAGAAATGCACATTAAAACTATAATGAGATATCGCCTCATGCCTATCAGATGGCTATCATCAATAAATCAAAGAACAGCAAGCATTGGCAAGGAGGCGGAGAAAAGGGACCCCTCATACACTGTTGGTGGGATTGCAAATTGGTACAGCCACTGTGGAAAACTGTCTGGAGGTTCCTCAAAAAATTAGAAATGAATCTATCTTTTTACCCAGCAATTGCTCTCTGGGTATTTATCCAAAGAAAACCAAAATACTCATTTGTAAAGATCTACACATCCCTATGTTCACAGCAGCACTATTTATGACAGCTAAGACATGGAAGTAACATAAATGACCATCAACAGACAATTGGATAAAGAAGTTATGGTACATATATACAATGGAATATTAGTCAGCTATAAAAAAAAAAAGGGCGA
>NW_006438906.1:557540-570623 GCF_000325575.1 Pteropus alecto
AGGAAAAAAGAAGATACAAACTTGTTATTTAAATCATATATTTATTAATTTTCTATTATTGATTTGCCTATTAACTGAGTAAAGGAAAACAGTCTTGGTTAACATATTTCTTAAAGAATAAAAAAATTTTGCTAAAGGTCCCCTCTCATCTTGGACTCTAAGGGCCTTGCCTGGCCTAAAGCCATTTCTGCTTACTATGAACCAATGATCCTTATAAATAGCCAGAGAACCTGAGTCACCATTTTCAGGGTAATTATCTGGATTTGAGAGAAAGGGCCTTTTTCCCCCAAAGAAAAGAAGAAAGGAAAAAGACTTAACTGTGTATTCTTAAAAAAAAATTAAAATTCTGTAAGTACATTTTGTAAATGAATGATGTCCCGTATCACCAATGCTGGTACCATCTGCCCCAAGATTTTTGCCCGTTTGTCCCCTTCTTGTCATTTAGGCTTAACTCAACAAATACCTCCTTAGTATTGCCTTCCCTGGCCACCTAATGTAATTGCACCCCCATCACTCTCTATCACTTCCTCTTATTTTCATCATAAACCCCCTTAATTACCTATTATCCATTTTTATTTATTGCCTGGCTTCCCTTTATAGAGTATAACTTATATAAGGGAAGGGATGTGTTTCTCTCTATTGGAAAAAATTATCTAAGACTTAGAAATAATGTAGAGAGGAGGCAAGAGAATTAAAATGTTAAGTCAAGTTATATGCAGAGACTGCAATATGCTGATCAGCTCTATAGCCAAAACAGAAGAAAACCTGCAGAACAAAGGAAGATTTCTGCTGGGGTTGCTAACAAATCATTTCTCCACCCTGTGAAGGGAAAATAGAAAAACAGTCTTTAAGCAGGTGCCCTACACAAAATAAAATCATTCGTTCCTTATGGCTAAAAACATGGGGAACCTATGGATCAAAGGCTGAGAATTGCCAGTAGGTCTTTCACACTACAAATTCTTACCTTTTCTTGCTACATACTCTTATCCTTTCTCACTGTAGACCCATATCAAAAGAAAATAGGTAAACAAAGCCTTTAAACTGTAATTCACAGAAACTAAGAGTGGATATTAGGACTTTTTAAATTTTTTTGTCTTGGCTTTTTGTCTTGTTTTCTCTTGTCTTTCCTTTTCCCCTTATCTCATAAACTTTCCTTTTGACTTTGGAGGGCCTTGAATTCTTTCTTGCACTCAACAAAGAACTCTCTCTCTCTCTCTCTTTTTCTCTCATGGTGTGGGCCCCCACAGGGAAAATTTGCCCTGTCCTGCATCAGACACAAGCAAAAGAAATTCTGGGGGTGCCTTAGGCTGTAATACTGAGCACTGTCTAGAGCAGAGACCAGCAAACTTTCTTTTTCTGTAAAGGACCATACAGTAAATATTAGGCTTTGTGGATTAAAAAAAAAAAAAAAGATTGAGGCTATTATGTAGGAACTTCTATAACAAGAAAACAAATTTCCACCATTTTTAATTGATAACATTCAAAATAAAAACAATAATTGAATACAATATTTGGTAATATGAGTCTACTAATGAGAAGGAAATTCTTTTTAGGAGTACATTTTGCTTAGTTGGGGTTTAAAGTGTCATCAAAATCAATTTCAATTGCAAATGTTCACCTGTTAATGCTGATCTATAATGAGATTTGATGAATCTTTCTACATCAATAGGTACTGCCAAATATTGATGTCAGTCCATGAGCATGTGATTCAAGCCCACATATTCTTTTTAAAAAATTATTTTTTATTTTTTATGGTGACACTAATTAATAAGTTTCAGCTGTATACTTTAACAGTAAGGCATATATATATTTACACTGGGTGTTCACCTCCCATAGTAAGATTTCTTTCTGTCACCACATATTTGACTCCCTTTACCCTGTCTACCTCCGCCTCTCCCCATTCCCTACCCTCTGATAACCACTAGTCTATTGTTCATGTCCATGAGTCTCTGTTTGTTTGTCCTGTTCATTTGTTGCTTTTAGGTTTATATCCCACATATAAGTGATATCATATGATTTTCAACTTTTTCTGTTTAGCTTATTTCACTTAACATGATTATCTCGAGGTCCATCCACGTTGTCGCAAATGGCAGTATTTCATCTCTTCTTATGTCTGAGTAATATTCCACTGTATATATGTATCACAGCTTCTTTAGCCAATCATCTATCATAGGACACTTCGGTTGCTTCCATGTCTTGGCCACTGTGAATAATGCTGCTATATATACTGGTGTGCAAATATCTTTTCGGATATGAGTTTTCAAGTCTTTGGGGTAAATATCCAGGAGAGGGATTACTGGATCATATGGTAGTACGATTCTTGGTTTTCTGAGGAACTTCCATACTGTTTTCCATAGTAAGCCCACATATTCATTGCTTAGAAAGCATTTATAAAATTCTACTAGATTCTCCTTTAGTTACTTACTCAAAAACCATAAAACTTTACCACTGCTAGGTTATCAGATTGCTTGCTGTGTGGTAGGGCAAATCAAGATACTTAGCTTACAAAAAAAAAAAGAAAAGAAAAAGGAAACAGAACTAATAATGGCTAAGTTTATAAGAGTGAATGAAGTCAACTGTTCACACTATTAGTTTAATGACACATGATAAATTCGAATATTTTCTGCAAAGTACTTTCTGCAATAGATAATAACTATTCACTTTAAACCCATTACATTTTCATAAGCCTTGTAAATTGTTGAACTAAGCCTTTCTTCTGCTCCACATGTATTTTTGTCACCATTAGTTGTAACACAGCCTAGGGGATTCTACTTCAAGTTGTATGAATTAGTGTTTTCTCAACTTCCATGAAAACATTTTTCCTGTAATTGTTTCTTGCAGTCTATTCATAGAGGCTAATTCTTCGCTTCAAATTCAGCATTTGACAAACAACAACTGAACAATATTGGCGACATGGACTCATTAAGACCCAAGGAAAACCACTTGAAATCATTTGCTTTGTTTTTTAATTGGCTACGTATCACTCTTATTGAGGAAATAAAAACAATAAAATAAAAACAATCTTCCTAGCAAGAAGGCCCCTCCCTGCCAATATGGAAGAGTAAGAAAAGATACTTTGTTATTGAATAAGCACTAACAGATTACATGCAGATGAAGGCAGCCTAAAAACTACCGCCAAATTAGGACAAAATCTCATGATTTACACAGCAAAGCAAAAGAAAAAACAATATTTCCTCAAGAGACAAAAGGCTGCACCTGTTGATAATCTCCAGTATATCTCCAAAGAGACCCTTGTTTATCTAGATGTTATTTGACCCACAAACCTTGGAGATATCTCTACACTGTAAAAACTGGAGGCTGGGTTTAAACCCTTGAGAGATTTATCTTTCTTCCAAAGGTTAGAGTAAGGGCTGAGATTTAGTATGTCTCTAAGAAAACATTCTAAGAAAAGGGGAAAAGGTAAATGGTCTCTGCCCTTTATAAAAGGAGAAATCATTTTCATTTATCTGTAAACTCTCAATGTCCTCAATTTTCCAAGCAAATGTGCTTACTAATAGGTGAATAGTCTTTTGCAAATTTATTTTCTTTAGACATATTTCTTTGGCTGCTACAATCAAATATTTCTTTGTAGCTGGGGGCACCAGGGAACACTAAGGAATTCTTTAATTGCCTAAACCATTCTGGGTTCTAAATTGGTGTTTCCCAGGATCTGAAAGCAAATGATCTCCAAAAGAATATGCCTGCAGCCTGGTCCTTGTAGGCAAGTGCCTGCAATTCCAAATCCAGGGAGGGGACAGCAGGGCAGATGTCAGGTGTTTTCATGCTTTTTACAGTTTTTCCTGAGGCAAAATGAGGTCTTATAATTCTCTTCATTGGAGACACTGTTCTTTAACAGCAAGATAAAAAGTTAGCATTATCTCAAAACAAGATACTTTAAACAATTAGTTTGTAAATATTAAATGTTATTTTTCATTATATAGCCTATCTTCTGGGAAATGAGGCACACAGATCTTAGAAGTAACTGGTTTTAAAACAGAAAATAATGCTCCAATGATAAGCTAATTTATTTTCCTTACCAAAAAAAAAGACACATCCCTTCAGGATTATGGTCAGAGGGCCTAGGGAACTATAAAGAGGTTTTCTTTAAGTGTTTTGTCTTCTATAACAATAATCCTTTTGATATGCGAATATAAACTCCTAGAAGAGATGGGTGTGGATAAATTGCTTGGCCTGATAAGGCTTTGGGAATGGAGAGATGTGGGTGGGAATCATCAAGGTCAAATAAATATTGTGGGATGGTTGAAAAACTTTTAAGAATATTTAAGGACATGGGATGTCCAAATATTCAATTTTAATTGGTTTGTGTAGCTACATTTCTACTGCTTACATTACCCCCAAAGTTTCAGTAAAGCCTGCCACTCATAAATGCCTCCAGAGAAAGGTTTTGAGGGAAAATAAAGAATTCCAGGTGAGAAAAGAACCTGGGGGAGGCTCAGTTGAGATGGAGGTGGGGTGGGGGTGGAGGGTGGTAGGGAGAAGGAACTCAGGACTGACATAGCCCTGTCCCGTGGTCAAGGCACCAGGAAAAGCTCTCTGGCACAAACCAAGCCCTGCCCCCCTACTTCCAACACAAATACACGCAAGATCAAGGGACCCCTTCCTCCTTAATCTTCTTTTCCTAAGGTTCATTTTCCTCCCCAAACTATTTAAAATATATGTGAAGTAGAGTCCCAAGTCTCTGTGTACAGCCTCTTTTTCTTCCTCCACAAACTCTAAACCTTGCCCACAGATATCTGCTATCTATACATATCAAAGTTTCCAAATCTATATCTTTAGTTCAGACTACTCTCCTCAGCTGCAGACCCATATATCCAATAACTTGCTAGATTCTTTACTTGAATATCACTCTGGTACCTCAAACTCAGCATGTAAAAAGTTAAAACCATTAAAATGCCTTAAAAATATAAATTCTACTTGTCTACCCAGAATTCCACTTGGCAAAATAAAATCTTCCTCAATGTTTTGTTTTAAAAGATCAGTGTGCTTAGAGTTACCAAATTACTAATTTCTTTGGGCCTAAAGTGAAAAGAGTCCTATAAAGTTCTACAATTCCTTGACTAAAATAAAAAGCATGTTAACATTGTGACAGCAAAAAAACTAGGAACAACCTAAATGTTTCATCTGTAGATTTAAGGTAATCCTAATGAGAATCCTAGAAGGTAAGGGTGTGCATGTGTATGAAAACTGATAAGCTGATCTTAAAATTTATACGGAAATGGAATGGGCCAAGAATAGTAAATATAATCTTACAAACTTAAAGTTGGAGGATATATACTACCGGATATCAAGATTTATTACAAAATTACAGTAATTGAGACAGTGAGATACTGAGGGACAAACCCATAGAACCAGAGGGTCCAGAAACAGACCCACATATTGTGAACACTTTTTTAATGAAAAAGTAGACACTGCAGAGCAGCAGGGGAAAGGACTGTTTTGTTAATAAAAATCACCTAAAACTTAAAAATGCTGCAAAGAGAAGGCAGCAGGGCCAGCCAAAGATTAATTATCCAGGCAACATACTTTTGCTTAATTCATTATCTATTATTGATTAAAGCCTAAAACTCTGTGAAGTCACCTGTTAACCTATAGATTTTTGTCTGATAATGATGCAAAGAATTTCTGGTTAGTAGAAAAGGTTATATGTCCTGTAGCATTAATCAGTTTTATATCTAACGTAACAATCTTATACTAATATTCTTTTTTCAAATGCCTATAAATACTTGTGATAGTTTTATGTGTCAACTTGACTGAGCCACAGGGTGTCCAAATATTTGATCTAACATTATTCAGGGTGTCTGTAAAGATGTTTCTGGATGAGAGTAACATTTGAATAGGCAAACTATGCAAAGCAGATTGCCCTCCCTAATGTGGGTGGGCCTCATCCAATCAATTGAAGACCTGAAGAACAGGAAGGCTGAGTAAGAGAGAATTTCTCTCTAACTGCCTTTGAGCTGGAGCATTGGAACTGAAACATCGGCTTTTCCTGGGTCGTAAGCTTGCTGGCTTTTAGGCTGGAACTACACCATAAGCTCTTCTGTGTCTCAGTCTTTTGGACTGAGACTAGAACTATACTATCAGTTCTTCTGAGTCTCTAGCTTGCCAGCTACAGTCAGCTTCCATAATCGTCTGTGCCAATTGCTTATAATATAATCTCTCTATATCTATGTCTCTATATATCCCTCCCAACTCTAAATAATACAATATCTAATTTCCTCAAATGCTCATTGAACATGCTTTACCATCCTGCTCATTCCCTTATTAATGAGTTAAATAAATATTTGACATTTTAATTCTATATTCTTATAACAATCTTGCTTTTAATTTTTTTTGAAATTGTACTTGGACAGTGTTTTCAACAAAAGTTGCTGGGTCAATTGGATAACCATACAGAAAAAAAAAATTAATCTTGACTCTTACACCTCACACCATATACGAAATCTATTCCAGATGACTTACAAAAGGTAAAATAATAAAGCTTTTAGAAACTAACATAAAAGAATATTTTTATTACCTCGGGGTAGGAAAAACCTCTTAAACAAGGCATAAAATACATTAACCACAAACCCATTTAAAATAGAATCCAGAGGCCAAAAGGTAGAGCTCTCACATACTACCACTTGATGTCAATTACACATTCCAAAAAGAAAAGTGTACCTAGCATTCTCAACAAGAAGTATCTCTATTTTACTATCACAGCGGGAGGAAGGAAGATTTCTCCTTGCCCAGCAACTAGGCAAGCCAACCAGGAACTGTTACACTCAGCCAAAGAGAAGACATCACCACCTTGAACTCTCACTTTGCTCCACTGGACTTTCTTTCAAAGTATGCCCTCCTAACTTTTTCCTTTTCCTCTATAAAGTAATGTTCCTCCCTTTTGTTTGCTGGACTTGCCTATATTTTTTGCTATAGCATGCTTGACCTGAATTACAATTCTCTGCTATTCCTGAATAAACTCGTTTTTGCTAGTAAAAATAACTAGCTGTTTTATTTTGAAGGTCAACATTACAGAAGATAACTTGTACTATCTTATAGTTAAGAACTTCTGTTTATTGAAGGACACCATTAAGAAAATAAAAGGGCAAGCTACAGAGTGGGAAAAAAATATTTACACTAGATTTCTCTAACAAAAGAATCATACCCAGAATGCACAAAGATCTCCTACAAATAGACAGCAAAATGACCATATGAAAAGGTGGACCAAGGACTTGAACAAGTCAAGTCACAAAAGAAGATAACCAGTAGACATATGAAAAGTACCTAGACATTACTAGTTATCAGGGACATGCAATCTAAAGCCATCATGAGATACCAATACATACACACTAGAATAGCTGAAATTAAAGACTGACATCAAAAGTTGGCCAAAGGAAGTGGAGAAACTAGATCTCTCATATATTGTTGTGGGAATTGTGAACTGTTACAATCTCTTTGGAAAAAATTCTGGCAATATCTACTAAAGATGAACATATACATGGCCTATGACTCAGCAATTCTACTGTTAGGTATATACCCACTAGAAATACATGTACATCAATCAATAAATTTATTTTAAAAATGCAAAGGAAAGATAAGTACCACTTCAAGATAGTGGTTACTTCTGGGGAGAGAGGATGAAGAGCAAGGGATAGAAGGAAATGAGATTAAGAAGTATATAAAATATTCGACTTTATCTGAAATATTAATTTCCTCAAAAGAGAATTTGAAGCGAATATAAAATATTTCATAAACAAAAAATTTAAATATTATAAAAGAATAAAGACTCGGAATAAGAGCCATTGATTTTTTAAAAGATTGTAATACAAATATACAGTGCAATACCAATATTGTATATGTAAATATACCACATAAACACACATAGACTGATATGGTTGATGAAACTGGCACTTTATCTCTGTGCCATAACTCCAGTCTAATCATGAGAGAAACATCAGACAAATCCTAACTGAAAGACACTGTACAAAATACCTGACTAGTGCTCCACAAAACTGTCAAGGTCATCAAAAACAAGGAAGCTGAAGAATTGTCACAGTCAAGAAGAGCTTAAGGATACATGACAACAAAACGTAATGTTCTATCCTTGATAAGATCTTGGAACAGAAAAAAGACATAAGGTAAAAACGAAGGAAATCTGAATAAAGTATGGGCTTTAGTTAATGTATCAATATTGGTTCATTAATTTTAAGAAATGGACCATATTAATGTAAGATGTTAATAATAGGGGAATTAGGTGTGTGGTATATGGAGTATATGTGCTATCTTTACAAAATTTCTGTAAATCTAAAATTGTTCTAAAATTAAAAGTTTAGTTTTTAAAGTCATGTAATTTACCCAAATTCATGAAGCTAGTAAATACCTAATACTCAAAGTTTAAGACCAACCCAAATGACTTCAAACCCTTTTTTTTCATTTCACCAAACCCTTCCAAATTTTTCTAGGATTATAGAGGTATTTGTATGACTATCTAAAACAAGTTCCTTAAGGGTAGAGGAAAAAAAAATTCCCCTAGCACACCATTAGTGTTCAGTATACCAGCTTAAGTTAACTATTCACAGATAGAAAGTCACAGAGACCTAAAGAATCTGAGACTTTCAGAGAACTTGATTGGGTCAGACCTGCCTTACAGTTGTCTATATACCACCTGCTCTCAGAGGTCCCATAGGCTCTGAGCTTAGGGCCATTCAGTTCTGCAAGGGTCCTGTGGTGCCATCTACCGGTAATTAGTAGGCATCGACTTCCCCTGCTCTACCTCGGGAACCAGTTGCGGGGGTGGCGGGGAGGCGGGGGAGTTGAGAAGGAAACCCATGAACAGTTTCAATTATAGAACATGTGTAACTGTTACATAGTTCACTCGACACTTGTACAAAGCAAAGGTCCTACTTTTCCCTGGAGATTTCAGGCTCTCTTATCTCCATATTAACACTTAGGCTCCCAAAATTCACAGACATCCTCGCTGACCCACCCTCCACAGGTACAGATTGTCCATCTCCCAGAACTCAGACTCTCCCGAACAGCGTAGGCTGCAGAAACACGTCGCCCAGATTGCCCAATTTTCACACACTCCTGAGACTCCTTGCACACTACTTTGCAAACACCACATACCTCTCCATTAGGGCAAACGCGCGCACTTACCCACACCTCCCCACAAAGAAGTTCAAATTCCGCAAGCAGCTCACAGCAGCGCGAAAGCTTGAGGAGAGCCCAGGTCAAGTCAGTCTAGGCCCACAGCCTGCGGGCCGAGGCCCCGCCCCTCTAGACCTGTCATCACAGAAGCCGCACGTGGCCGGGGTGGGACCTCAGGCGACCTGCAGCCATCACTTTGTCTCCCCTGCCATCCATTGGGGCCACCGCCGCCAATCAGAGCCGGCGGATCCGGGCTGGAGAACTAGCGTCCGGGTGAGGCTGCCGGGAGAAAGGGCGGAGAGGGAAGAGGCTCTGAGTTGGGAGGGGGCTAGTGGTGGAAGGGGGCCTGGCACTGGTTCTGCCAGGCTGGAATTCTACGGGGTAGGTCCTAGTGAAAGGCGAAGAGACCAAAAGTGGGCGGGGATCGGGGGTGGGGCCAGGGACAAGCTGAGGATCCTGGGGAGACGCGGAGAAGATAAGAAGGGGTAGGACCATAGAGGGGCGTGGTCTGGGCTACAGAGGAGGAGCCCAAGGAATTCAAGAAACTAGGGAAGGGGACGAACCCGGGAAGGTGGGAGGTGGGACAAGGGAGAGGGTGGGCCCGGGCGTTGCGGGGGCGGGGCTCGGACCTAAGGGGCGAGGTTTGCAGACCGAAGCTGCAACTAGAACCGCTTGGTAATTGCACCAGTCCACTATCTCCCCAGGTGCAACGGGACTCACGGAACTTACAGGTGTGGGGCGGAATGCGGGAAGAAGGGACAAGCACGAGAGTGCGCTTGGGCAGATGTGAGGAGGTGGAGGATATGTTAGGGAAGGAGAGGATCTGTAGCTTGACTGCTAGGGGGAGGAAAACAGTTGGGGAGGAATTGGGCTCAATGTGTGGGCAAAGAGGTGCATTCTTTAGGGACTCTCGTGGGGGAGGGGCGGGAGTGCTTTGTGGGAGTGGAAAGTACTAGGTGAGAGAGTGAGGTTGCTGTTTGATGTGCAGGGTTGAAGGCGATACTTGAGGGGGAGGGGATCTGAAGGCACTCTGGGGGAAGGAAGTGCTGTGTAATGAAGGGCTGGTGGTCCAGAGTGTAGGAGCACGGAGGGGCTGTGTGGAGAAAGACGTTATGGGGCTGTGGGCACTGTGTGAGAGGAAGGGGTTGTTGGCCTCAATTGAGGGGGCAGAACCTCTAGTGTTTTGAGAAAGTAATAGTCTGGGGGCATTGTTGAGATTCCAGAAAGATGTTTGTGTACTGTGTTCCAGGAGTGAGAGTGGTGGAATTAATAGGGTGACTCCTCAGCTTCTAACTCCACCTTCTGGCCTGAGCACGCTTAGAGGAGCCAGGCCCTGCTTGCCACCAGGGCTTGTGCTCAATCTGCTTTGGATCTGTCTGGCTGAGACTGGAGGTTTCTTCCCCTAGCTGATGTCCCTGGGGACCCTTCCCCCAGTCAGTTCCTGTTAACCCCCACTCTAGTTCCTGTTCCTCCCAGAAGCCTGCCTTGGTCCCTATCTTCCCCCTCCCCTCCCCCTTTGCCCTGCCCTTATGCTCTGGGTGTGCTCATTTCCCACTTCCTTCCTCGCCCTGGGGCCTGGCCTGGTCCTTGCCCATCTAGGAGCTGTGTGTGCCCTGCCCTCAAGTTTGCACTCAAAAGCCAGACCCTTGTAACCAGCAACAAGGCCCAGACCCCACCCCGCACTACTATCGAGGTCTCTCCCAACAGCCCCCAAGTGACTGGTAGCCATATTTTTACCACTTGCCACAAACTGATTTTCCCTACCTTTTTTCTTCTACTGAGTGGGGAAGCATAAGGCCCTCAAAAATTCTGGGCTTCTGTGGGCGGTGGGAATAGTGAGGAGTATTGAGGGTCTTTGATCTGTTTTAAGAGGTGGGCCATCACTGTAGGCTGACCTAGGGAAAGGTTGTGGTTCCAGCCTCAAATGGGGGAGGAAGAGGGAATGGCTTCCCACAGTCCTGGCTTAGAAGCTGACTCTCAGAACTGAGACTAGAGCCTTGTCCTCTTGGGGGCTCCTCTGATTCCCTGAGGGGACTTGATGTAATGCCAAGAGTTCTTTTTGCCCCTTGGCTGACTGGGAGAGGGTGGGAAAGGCCTGCCTTCCACACTGTGGCTGAATGAGTGTGACAGGGCTGCTGAAAGGGGCCCCAAGCCAGCCTCCTCTAGCTGAGACACTGGCTGGAGAGGGAGGGGGTGCTGAGGCCAGACAAAGCCATGGGGTAGGGTGGGGTAAAAGAGGGCAGGCTGATGCCTTTTGAGGAGGAGCTGATTGCTATGGCAACACAGCTTCCCAGACCGTCTGTCAGAGAGGCAGGCCTAGGGCAGACTCACTCCAGCTTCCTCAGGATTGAGGCATTTGTGTGAGTGGGTGGGGCGTGAAGAAAAAGGGCATTAGTTTGCTGTGCTGAAGCTGGAGCAGATAGCTTTTCTACTTTGGTACAAGCAGCAGGGCATTCAGACGCTTGGACTCATGTTCTGAAAATGGATATGAGTGAACAATAGCCATTAGAATTGTAGCGATATAAGGCCAGAGTTGCAGAGGCCCTAAGTGGTCATCGTTTATGCAAACCTCTCATTTTACAGATTTGGAAATTTATGGCCAAAAAGATCGATTTTCTCCAGGTTTCACAGTGAAAGAGCAGGAATTAGGATCCACGTCTCCTGATTACTGTTCGCTCAGCCCAGGGCTCACTGTTCTTTCAGCTAATGTTTGTTGAGCACATAGTATATGCCAGGCACTGATGTTGATTCTGGGAATACAGCATGAACAAAACAAAGTTGCTGCTCTTATGGAGCTTCCATTCTAATGTGGGGGGAGAGAGAAAGAGAGAATGGCTAGCTGCCGATAACTGCTAGAAAAAAATAAAGCAGGGTGAGAGTTAGGGCAGGTGGATAAGGCCTCTTAATTATACCATGCTGCTTTTCTAAGGCACACTGAGGCCTAGAACATCTTTGATCTTTCCCTCTGAACTATTGCCCCCTAACCTTTGCAGGTAACTAAGTCCTGGACCTATGGTTGTGGCAGTAAGATAGAATAAAGTGAGATCGCCAAGGGATTATTCCTTCCCTACAGTGTTCTGTGTCTACCTGTCTACCCAGTAAGCTTAAAAAGCAAGTAGACTCTTAAACCGGTACTCTGCAAATTTATCCAGGGTGTTGAAAATTTTTTTAATCCTGTTCCTTACCATTAGGGAACCAGCGAGGAAATCAGTCCATGGTAACTTGGTTCTTTTTCAGGGTTTTTCCCCTGGTCTGAGGTGAGGAGAAGGTTGCCTAGAGGAACTAATTTACTTGCTTGTCCTTCCTAAGTCTACAGCACAAGGGAGGAGTAAGGGAAGGGGAACCTCTTTTTAGTGTCCAGTCACAACCTCAGGGCCCTTGAGGCGCATAGCACAGGCAAGGTAGAAACAAGGACCTTAGACTTATGTGGCCTCTGAACTATGAACAGATCCCCGCCCCCAACTCTTCTGGAGGCACAGCCAGGGCAGGGGTCCCCAACCCCTGGGCTGTGGACCAGTACTGGTCTGGTGGCCTTTTAGGAACTGGGCCACACAGCAGGAGGTGAGTGGTGGATAAGCAAGCGAAACTTCATCTGTATTTGCAGCCACTCCCTAGCACTAGAATCATTGCCTCAGCTCCACCTCAGATCATCAGACATTGGATTCTCATTGGAGCACTGGTCCCTGGTGCCAAAAAGGTTGGGGACCGCTGCTCTAGGGTCTCAGTTTGTTTTCCCTCTTTTGGCTCTGGTGTTTACCTCCTGCTTCTGTGGAAGACTGAGAGAAAAATCCTCCTAAGTTCTAAACTGTGTGACTTGCCGACACGTCCTGAGGGAAAGGTAGACAGTGCTATGTTCTTAGCTTGCCTCTAGAGCGGCCCCTCTGAAAAGTGTCTTTTAATGCCTAATCTTTACAGAGGTTTCCATCCTGGTCATTTAAA
>NW_006438906.1:570682-650226 GCF_000325575.1 Pteropus alecto
GGCCTAGTGACTCAGGGGGAGGATGGGGCGTTTCAAGGGAGCTGTGAGTCATGGGGGTGAGCACCATCACAAGAGTTGAGCATATTTCCCCCACTCTGGGCAGAACTCTTCCTATCCCACTTCCCCTGGGTGTTCGACCTCCTTAAACAGGAGCCTATGAATAGAGAATACTGGTAGAAGGGATGAAGCAGCCTGATCTCAGACAGAGTTCAGAGACACAAAGAATGGTGTTTAGGTCTCTGAATTAAAATGTATCCCTATCTCAAGAGCCCTTGGAGTCCCTCTAATGAAGGCAAAAGAACATCAATATAGAGTAAGAGAAGAAAAGAATACCATTTCTCGATGGAAGGAGGTAGGATCCCATTTCAGGACTTTTTCATCCGCTCTGGCATGAAGGAAGCTTCCTAGGCTCCACCAGTTCTCTGGTCTCTGGAGCTCTGGTTTGCAAAGCAAGGAGAGATGAATGAGAGTGGGGATATTTGGGGACTGTGTAGGAAAAGCAGGCTGATTTGGGCGGTTGTCCAGCTGTGTCTATGAAAGCCCTAGGACGTCTTATTAACCAGCCTCATTAGAGGAAGGGCAGGGGGTGAGAAGTGTGAGGCCTATGCCTTTGAAAGTGTTAAATGGCTGGGCGGGGAGCTGCTTTGTATTCCGGCAGATGTGGGGTTAAGGAGATGGGCGGGGCGACTCTGGGTAGGCCTGCCCCCTGGCAGACCAATGGGCGTGCATCTCTTGGAGGGGGCGTACCTCACACTTGAGGTCGTGGGGAGGCTGGCCTCCGATGGGCCAATGACCATGGTCGCTGCCGTGGAGGGCGTGGTCTGAGGGGGGCGTGGCGGCAGCGGCGGCAGCGGCGGGGGTGTTAGGACGCTGGGCGGGGCGGGCGGACCCATCAGCTGGTAGGAAATGGCCTGTGAGTCAGAGGGGCAGCAGAGTCGGCAGCGCGGAGCCGGGGCGGCCACGGGGAGGGACAGCCGCGGGGAGGGGCGCAACAGCGGCTGGAGGGCTGCGGGCGCCAGGGCCCGCTAGTGTTGCACACGAAGCTGAACAGAAAAGAGCCTAGCAGATCAGGGCTCAGCCTGAGCCACCCTTTGTCTGGGTTGGGGGCCCGTGGCGGGGTGGACCCGGGATTCGAGGGGAGGGTCGGGACGGAGGGGCCCGGAGCAGCGACCGCCGTGGCGGAGCCAATTTGGGAGCGGGGTGAGTGTGTACTAGGGGGAAAAAAGCAAATCTACGAAGCTCCAGTAGGGAATGGGGCCTGTCCCAGGCTGTGGGGAGGAGAGAAGGGTGAGAAAATCCTAGTGGGGGTGGGGGATCGTCCAGAATAAGTAGTCCAGAAACCGGGGTGAGTCTGACGGGTTCAATTTGGAGTTGGTGCTAAGATCTGCTCCCTCTCTACTGAGGGTGGAGAGCTCTAGGCCAGTGGCCAAGGGGGCAGTGAGCAGAGGTTGACCTTCCTACCCACAGTGGTGATTCATGGAAACAAGCCCCCTAGCTTGTGTGAATGTGTGTAGGGACAAAATGTAGAGCCCCTGGCAGCAGTTCTCTCTGAACTGAATGAGGGTAGAAAGCACATGGAGAGGAGTTTTCCTTCCATCCTCCTTAATCAGTGTAGAAATAGATATCTTTAATATTGAAGGGAAGGGGAGAGTGAGCCTGGAAACTTGTAACTATACCAGTACCCACCCCACCTCCCAGGCCTAGCAGGTGTCTGAGGGTACAGACCCCATGGTATTCTGGGACTTGTTGTTTTTGCTGGCTTTGCTCCTTTGGCATGTTGGGAGCTGTAGTCTGCCAGTCAAAGCCTGGCACAACTGTCTGACGCTAGCTACTGCCTACCCCTTGCACAGAGAGGCGGTTTGGCCTACCCTTCCCCCAAAGTCCTGCCCCATGAGTCAGCTTGAAGCCATGGTCTAGAGCCAGACTGGCTAGGTGGCAAGGAAGTGAGTCTTAGAGCTTTTCATTGACAGGGCAGGAACTGAGAGAGCTTTGGGGTAATGAGCAGATGCCAGGCATGCTGGGGTCAAGTAGGGCATCATGTCATCACCTGGCTTCCCCAGGGTAAGGACTCGAGGCCAACTGGAATGACCTGGAGGTGGGAATACTAAGGAAAAGGCCCTTCCTGAATCTGTATGGCTTGGGTAGAGGAAAGGAGGGGTAGAGAGAGTACAGTTTGTACCCTCTGACAACACTGCCATTGGCATTCTGCCCTTTCCAGCCACCCCACCCACAGGGAACCAGAATTTTCTTAGGGATCCCAGTTCTAATGAGAACTTGGTGAACTAGGTTAGTGTGGGACACAATAATGGGAACTTAGTGTAGAAGAGCTTTTCAATCTCTGGGTGCAAATCTTCTTTCCCTCCCTGCCCTCCTCTCCTGCCTCTGTTATTGCTGATTCTCCCTGTATTAATTAATCTCTGTTTCTCTCATTCTGGGAGTTTTTCTCTTCATTGTCAGGACTGCTGCCCAGATCTCTGGGACTTGCATTCTACTTTTTTGAGTGCTGCTATGTGCTTATTCCTGTGCTTAAAGTTGGGTGGAGTGTGACACAGACCTATCCTCAAGAAACCAGTTTATAAAATGTCTTACAGAGCAGGCAGAACTGTCACTGGGTTACAAGAGATAGTGATACTGCCATAGGTGAGGTCTCAGAGGAGAGAGAGATTTGTGGTCTGGGGTGGCCAGAGTAGGCTTTCTGAAGGGGATGGCATTTGGTCTAGCCAAGGAGGAAGGGTAGGGCTTGGGGAGGCAAACAGAGGGCATTTCTTGAAGGAGAAAGGGCATTGTGGATGTCAGGTAGCACAGGCTCCTGCCCAGAGGAGAAACTTGATTCTGGGAGCAGTATTTCCTCTCATGAAGGAAAATAGTCTTTAACTTGACATTCTCCTCACCCAGCATGGGCTACTGAAGGTGGACTAGTCGGTGAAGACCTTGTGCCCTAGCAAAAAAACAGTGGTTTGGGGTTTTGGGTGTTGGATATGTGTTGGTCGTGTTGGGAGGAGTAGAAAGGTACCCCTAGTTGCTTCCAGCTGTCTGACTGCCACTGCCTTATCTATAGTTTGCAGGGCCTAGGGGGAGGGGTAGACCCTGAAAAGTGCCTTCTGGCAGTGCCTCCCCCCAACACTTCAGAGTTGTTTTTGGTTAGATTTGTTGCCTCTAGTTAAAGGGACAGACTGCCTGCCTGCGGCTATTGGGAGTTTAAGGCTGAATGGCCTACTTTGAGGTGACTTAAGGTTTGTACCTCTAAGGAGTGCTTGGGGGGGCGGTGGGAATGAGTTTCTGCAAGATCTCTGCCCTTAGGGCTCTGGGGTGGTACTTGTCCCTTTGGAAAGAGACATATGGGAAGAGTTGTGCAATTTGGTGGCCTTGACTAGAGGGCTGAATTCTTGCCCTGGCCATCTCTCAGCTGGCATGTTCTCTTGGTTCTTGGGGTATCTTATTCCCCCTCCCATTCAGGACAGGAGTCCCCAAGATGGCAAGTAGTCATCCTGCCTCAACTTATCAGATCCTTACTACATTGAGCCAAGACCTGCCTCTCTATGACTCCTTAGGTAGCCCAGCTTTACCCTCTGGGCCCTGGATCTCAAAACTGTCCCTTCTGTTTCTGAAGAGCTCCTCATATGGGAGGAAAATGTCCTGTGGTGTATCCTATTGGTCCACAATAGGAGAGGAGACTTACCACTGACTGCAGGGATCCTGGCTTATGTCTGTTTTTCACTCCTTAGGGTCCGGCTGAGCCCAGGAGCTGCACGGAATGGTGGCAGTCACCTTGCCAGTGCAGCGGGCATGGACCAGACTGCAAGCTAGGAGAGCAAGGCATCAGTCAGGAAGAGGGAACACACAACTAGGCTTAAGACCTCTTCATCGGGGTGAGTGCCAGGGAGAGGGAGGGGGAGCAGGTCCAGTAAGAAACCTAAGCTAAACATGTCACCCTTTCAGAAGTTCTGAGGTGGCCTCGGTATTCCATTAATCCATCTGGAGATTTGGATACCTTTACCCTTAGGACTCTGCAAGATCACCTCTTCAGGCCAGGGGAGGATCTGAAACTCAGCTGGGGGAAGAAGATTCACTGATTCCTCTGACTACCTTTTCTTCTCTTCTCTTGCACAGATGTTCCCAGGCCCCCCAGCCCAGGCCCAGCATAAAGGCTGTGGGGGGGGGCCCCCCTGACCCAAGTGGGGGCTTCATGCGCCACGTGCAGGCGGAGCCATCTCCATCCTCAGAGACAGAGGCTGGCCCCTCGCAGCCTGCAGTCAGGCAGGGGGCCCTCCAGGGTGGCCTGCTCATGGGCTATAGCCCAGCAGGGGGGGCAACATCCCCCGGGGTCTACCAGGTATCCATCTTTTCCACTCCAGCTGGTACCTCTGAGCTGCATAGGGCCCTGAAACGGCCAGCCCCGCCCATTGAGGGTCCCAGGGAGCTGAAGAGAGGCCCTGGGCTGGGGGCCAGAGAGGGACTGCCTCCTGAAGAACCATCTACAGTGGGGCTTTTGGGCCCAGAGGGGCTGGGGCTGGGACTGGGTGTGGCCAGCCAGCATTTCTGCCATCATGGCCTCTGTGTTGTAGAACAAGAAGGTAGCTCCACCTCACCTTGGACTTCAGTGGCCCAGAGTCCCCCCTGGTCCCCATCAAATGCTTCCTGCAATACTTTGCACACCAGAGACTGGGCTTCCCCAGATCTAGGGGGACAGAGGTCCCTGGGGGAGTCCCCAGGGCAAGCCCCTCCAGGCCAGCTGCACACACTTGACACTGATTTGCACAGTCTTGCACAAATAAGGGGTAAGAGCCCAGTGGCTGGGGTGGGCAATGGGGGCAGCCCCTGGCCTAGGGAGTCCCCTGGCACTGCCAATGGGCACAGTCCCGAGCACACACCCCCTGGCCCTGGACCTCCAGGCCCCTGCGCCACCAAGCGAAGGCTGCTTCCTGCTGGAGAAGCCCTGGATGTCAGCTCTGAGGATGAGGGGCCAGCCCCTCGGAGGCGCCGGGGAACCCTGGGTCACCCTCCTGCTGCCAACAGTTCTGATGCCAAAGCCACACCCTTCTGGAGCCACCTGCTGCCTGGGCCCAAGGAGCCTGTGCTGGTAAGCCAGGAGAGGAGGTAGTCTACTTTTTTAAAATTTATTTATAATTATAGTTGACATACAATATTATATTAGCTTCAGATATACAATATAGTGATTCGACATTTATGTACTTTATAAAGTGATCACCACAGTAAGTCTAGTAGTAACCGTCTGTCACTGTACATAGTTATTAGATTATTGACTCTATTCCCTATGCTGTCTGTACTCTACATCCCTGTGACTTATTTTATAACTGGAAGTTTGGACTTCTTAAATCCCTTCCCGTTTTCTGCCTAACCCCAACCCTCTACCTTTGGGGTTGTTCTACTCTTAAGTGTGAGAAAAAGTGAAGGCCTGGGTAGATGTTCCTATGAGAGCTTGTGATGAGCCCCTGCTCCCAAACACATCTGGCCTTCACCCAATCTCTTTACCTAATCTTTCCTCTCCACAGGACCCAACAGACTGCAGTCCCATGGGGCGGAGGCTAAAAGGTGCCCGTCGCCTGAAGCTGTAAGTGAACAGCTTCTACCTCTGCCCTGTCTCTGGAAAATGGGGACAGAGGTCTGTAATTCTCTTTCTTATCCCTGGGTAAGGGACCCCAGGGCAGGAACCCTAGGTAATGGTAAAGTGTGGGGCCTAAGGACATGAACAGGCATCCCAGAAAACCTCAAGCCAACCTGCTGTGTGTCCCCTCCCCTACCAGGAGCTCCCTTCGAAGCCTCCGGAAGGGGCCAGGCCTGCTGAGCCCCCCCAGTGCCTCCCCTGTTCCTACCCCCACCATCAGCCGTACCCTGTTGGGCAACTTTGAGGTAGTTTCCCTTGGATTCTGTGATTGGGGGACCTTGGGGGAAGTGGGATGATGGAGTGTGGCTTGGATGGATAATGAAAAGAGTTGGCATCTCTCTCATAGTGTCTTCCCACCCCAGGAATCATTGCTGCGAGGACGCTTTGCACCATCTGGCCACATAGAGGGCTTCACGGCAGAGATTGGAGCTAGTGGATCCTACTGCCCCCAGCATGTCACGCTGCCTGTCACTGTCACCTTCTTCGATGTTTCTGAGCAAAATGCCCCGGCTCCCTTCCTGGTATGATCTAATTTCAACCCAAAATCAGCTCTTGAAGAGGAGGTATTCTTTAGGTGTTCCTCACCTAGGAGAGAGTCAGGGCGGTAGGGAGAACTCTAGTGTGGGGCAGGGGCCAGCTCCCAGAGTGAGATTGTGGAGATGGATGAGTAGGGCTCTCTCCGTGCCCACCTTGGCTGATGGCTCCGTGGCCTTCCCAGGGCGTCGTGGACCTGAACACCCTGGGGAGGAAGGGTTACAGCGTGCCCAAGGTGGGCACCATCCAAGTGGTGAGTTTTCCCCGAGGGAGAATGGGAGTGGGGAAAGGAAAACAGCACCTAAACCTTACCAACCTTGCCTATCCTGTCCCCAGACCTTATTTAACCCCAACCAGACTGTGGTGAAGATGTTCCTTGTGACCTTTGACTTCTCGGACATGCCTGCTGCCCACATGACCTTCTTGCGCCATCGCCTCTTTTTGGTGCCTGTGGGTGAGGAGGGAAATGCTAGTCCCACCCGCCGCCTCCTCTGCTACTTGCTGCACCTCAGGTGAGAACAGGGCCTAGGGACAGCTGGGAAGGCCCAGGTATCTTTCCCCAATCCAGGTATCCCTTCCCTGAATAGGATCTCATCTTGCTTCTCTACTGTCTGGCTCCTTACTTTGATCATCCTGTTCTCTAGGTTCCGGAGCTCCCGCTCAGGCCGCTTAAGCCTGCATGGAGACATCCGTCTGCTTTTTTCCCGTCGGAGCCTGGAACTGGACACAGGGCTCCCCTATGAATTGCAGGCTGTGACTGAGGCCCCTCACAATCCACGTTATTCACCTTTGCCCTGATTGCCAGTGCCCTGCACCCACGTGGGCCACATACCAGCCCATCCTGCTACATCCTCGACAGAGCAAACATGTGGAGAGGTGGCAAGAGAACTTTCAGGCTTGAATTAAAGCCCTCACCATGCTCATGCCCAAATTGATTATTTGGGTGTTTAAAGCTTCTGATCATTACCACAATTTGCCCTACTCTGGGTTCTCCACGTGCCTGCCCGCCCCCCCTTTGGAATTCCCAATTCAGCTTAGGTAGTGGGGAGGAACCAGAGCTACCTGGAGGTTGTCCCAAGTTCCCAGGCAAGTCATGCCAGCGTTGCCTCCCTGTCCTGGGCAGGGGCCACTTATTATTTTATTTATTTTTAATTTATAATTTATTCAAATTGGATTGCCTTGGTAACCTCCCAAACCTGACAATTGGCATTGCCCCTCCTTTTTTCCCACTCTCAGATACTGCTCTAGCTTCGAGAGTTGAAGAGGCTGATGTAGGGGCTGAGGGAGAACTGCTCTCCTCAGCTAAGGGCAGAGAGGTTATCCCAGAAGGACTGAGTCACTAGCCAAAGACTCAGCTTCTCCTGCCCTTTCCTATTTTCTTCACTTCCCCTACCCTCTGACCCCTCTCTGAAAGACAACTTATGTGTGTGTGTGTGTGTGTGTGTGTGTGTGTGTGTGTGCACATGCTTGTGTGTGTGTGGTATGTGTGTGAGAAAGAGAGTGTGCATCCATACACACACACATGGGGGTTAACTGCCCCTCATCTAGGGCTCCAGACTCCAGTTGCCCCTTTCCTGCTTGTGTCTCCTTGCTTGGGGTCCTGACTGAGGAAGGTGTTTAAGGGGCAGAGTCAGGGCCAAGGATTGGGGTGCCTCCTCTCACCTGGCCAGACTCTGACCCACCTACCTCAGCTGGGGTGAGGGACACCCCTCAGACTCAGTCATGTGGTTCCCAATTACCCTATTCCCCACTCCAGACTCTGACCCAGCCTTAGCCCTGACTCCTGGGGCTGGGCTGAGGGGAACAAGCATTTGTTGAAACTTGAAAAAAGAAAAAGAAAAAGAAAAATATTGTACCTGGTACTTTTTTTTTTTTTAAGAAAAAAAAAGAGGAAAGAAAGAAAGAAAAGAAAGAAAGAGAAAGAAAGAAGAAAAAGAAAAGAAAGAAAAGAATAAATTCTTTTTTGGAAACTTGAGCTAAGCCCTACTTTTTCTATTGGGGAGAGCATGGGAATGAGAATGGGAATGGGGATCTTAACTGGAGCTGGGACTCTGCCCTTTCTCCCAGATAAGGGGCCTGAGGCCATGAGGTTTTCTGTAAGACTCTGCTGATTCTTAGGACCTGGTCTTGCTCTTTTCAGATAATGGAGTTGTGTGGTAGGGAAAATTCAGCTATAAAAGCTGATCTCTCTGAATGTGGATATGGATTCTTATACTGGTTCTATTGTTAATGATTTTAGCTCCTCTGCGCTTCAGTGCCCTGATATGTAAAATGCAAGTTGACCATGCAAGTCTGTTAAAGGATATGCCACAGGACCAGGGATGTCTGTAGTGTAGCATGCGCCGAACTAGGCTTAATGTTGGGGCTTGTGCTGGACACTTTATGCAAGGGGACCAGGGTCTATCAGGCCCTGGGAATAGGAAGAAAAAGCTATGATGCCCTGGGAAATGAGGGAAGGGGGAAATCTCAGTTCAATGACCGGGTAATGTTAGGTCCAGTCACTATGGCAACAGGAATGGGGTCAGTCCCCTGTGGGAGGGCTGCTTATAACACAGAAGGACTGCCAGAGAATGTCACTATGGCAACCATGGCTAAGAGTCAGCTCCAATCCCCTGGTCGCTATGGTGACAGAATGGGGCGGTTATACGCTCAGAAGAGTAAACTGAGTCTCGAGAGGGGGTAAACAACTCAGTAGGTGGTGGTATGGGGCCATCTGCACATGGAAAATAGCTTTCATTTTGGACACCATGTCCGGGATCTTGGCCTTGATCAGCAAGAACAAGAAAGAACTCCAGCCTTCAGCACTCTCTAGGTCTGAGTTTCCCAAGGAACAACTTGATGCACCGTTTCGCCAAGTAACGCTGATTGGCTGAGTGTGGAATGGGGGTGGAGGGAGAGAGAGAGAAAGGAAAAGACGGCCGGAAGTACATCCGGCGGAGTGAAAACAGGAGGTAGAAAGTTCAGATCCGGGCTTCTCGAATGACCGCTCTGCTCCGCGTCTCGTTGGTTCCGGAGGTCGCTGCGGCTGTGGGAAATGCTGGCACGCGCAGCGCGGGGAACTGGGGCCCTTTTGCTCAGGGTAAGAACGAGGCAACCTTCTTCAAAGGTTGGGCCAGAGATCACCTTGGTGCTCAGCTAAGAAGGAGAGGGATTCTAAATTTGGAGAACTGAGGTCAGAGGTCATGGTTCTCACGTGAGTTTCTCTCAGAGGATCCTTTGGGGTGGCGGTTTAGGGAGATTCCTTTGGAACAGGCTCCTAGAGGGGTGGGGTACCCAGCTGGCTGGGATCTCTGTCAACCTTCGTCTACCCGTTAGGGCTCCGTGCAGACTTCTGGCCGTGCTTCGCGCCGCGCCTCCTCCGGATTGCCCCGGAACACCGTAGTACTGTTTGTGCCACAGCAGGAAGCCTGGGTGGTGGAGCGAATGGGCAGATTCCATCGGATCCTGGAGCCTGTAAGAACCTCTACTGCCCACCCCTAGGCATTCTGATGCCCAGTTCCCTCACGACATTGGGGGATGGGGGTGGGACCTCCTTGGGGCTTGCCCTCACCATTGGCTTGCAAGTCCCCAGGCGAGGCCAAACCAGGCAGGGCCTAGGCTTCTGACTGTCATAGCCATGTTCCTGCCTTTTCCTATTGCCCTAGCATCCCACAAGTCCCATTCTTGGGAATCTCTCCTACCTATTCTCTCAGCTCCACTTCTCTGCATGGAGAAAGCTACTCTGCTGGCTCCCATTCCCTTGACTCTCCCATCCATTCAGGCGCCCAGCCTAACATTCCTATTTTTTCAGGCTTCCCTACCATTGACACCCTCAACCTTTACTTTTCTGGGCGTGTTATATGTTGATTCCCTGCTCACTTGAGGCCTAGCTTGGATCCCAACCCCCATCCTTCTGAAGACCCATGACTCTTCTTCCTAGGGCTTGAACATCCTCATTCCTGTGTTAGACCGGATCCGATATGTGCAGAGTCTCAAGGAAATTGTCATCAACGTGCCTGAGCAATCGGCTGTGACTCTTGGTGAGGGGTGCGGGTGACATGGGAGCTCTGAGGCCATTAGAATGTGGTTGCTGGAAATCCAGAGCTTAGGAGAAAGAGCTGATTGGGACCTGAGGCCTCACTTTCCTCCTTTTCTCTCCTGCATCTGCAGACAACGTAACTCTGCAAATTGATGGAGTCCTTTACTTGCGCATCATGGATCCTTACAAGGTACCTGCCTTCTGCTTTATTCAGCTCCTGAGTTAACTGTCTTCACTAAAATCTTACATCTAAGCATCTTACACTATCTATGCTCCTTTCAGGCAAGCTATGGTGTGGAGGACCCTGAGTATGCTGTCACCCAGCTAGCTCAGACAACCATGAGATCAGAGCTTGGCAAACTCTCTCTGGACAAAGTCTTCCGGGTAAGGGGATCTGAGCCAGAGTTAGGGTTTGAAGATTCATGCTTGCCATGCGTCAGTCCTTTCCGGGAGTTAAGATCAGTCTTAGGCTCTTCTCAGCTTAGACTCATGAGTGTGTTGAAGCTTACACCGCTCTTACATCTCTCTTCCTCCAGGAGCGGGAGTCCCTGAATGCTAATATTGTGGATGCCATCAACCAGGCTGCTGACTGCTGGGGCATCCGCTGCCTCCGTTATGAAATCAAGGATATCCATGTACCACCCCGGGTGAAAGAGTCCATGCAGATGCAGGTGGGGCCAAGGAAGACTTCTGGTTGCTCTAGTTGCATGGAGACCTAGACTCCCTTCCCTATTGTGATAGGTACAGTTGCCAATGTCTATGAGAGTTTACTCTGACTTGTTGATTGGGGTTGCTGGGGGCTTCCAGGTGGAGGCAGAACGGCGGAAACGGGCCACAGTTCTGGAGTCAGAGGGGACTCGAGAGTCGGCCATCAATGTGGCAGAAGGGAAGAAGCAGGCACAGATCCTGGCCTCTGAGGCAGAAAAGGCTGAACAAATAAATCAGGCTGCAGGTCAGCAGAGGGTAGAGCCTAAGAGAGGAGGTTGGTGCTGGGACAGGAACTTTGGGGTACTTTGACCTCAGGGGTCAATCTCTGTCTCTTCTTTTCCAGGAGAAGCTAGTGCAGTTCTGGCCAAGGCCAAGGCTAAAGCCGAAGCTATTCGGATCCTGGCTGCAGCTCTGACACAACATGTGAGAGGCCCCTGGTGGGAATGGGAGGCAGGAATTGACAGTGGAAGAGGTTCTTTTATCTACCCTTGGGAGAAGTTCCTGCCTTTGTGGGTTCCCTTGAGCAGGATTACATGATATCTTGTATTATGATCTGCATATCATCTTTTCAGAAACTTGATTTTTCATCTGTACTCTCCCACTCTACCTTACCCCCTTCTCTTAAGTCTGTAATCTCTGATTTTATCCCTACTGTGGCCACAGAATGGAGATGCAGCAGCCTCACTGACCGTGGCTGAGCAGTACGTCAGCGCGTTCTCCAAACTAGCCAAGGACTCCAATACTATCCTGCTGCCTTCCAACGCCGGTGATGTCACCAGTATGGTGGCTCAGGTTAGAGTGCCCTGAGAACCTGGCAGAGACTGAGACCCAACCCTATGACCACTACCACCACCACCATTTATATACCAGAGAGGTCTTCAGAGCGCCTTGAGACCTAGACCTCTTTTCATTCCTTGTAGAGAACAAATCTCCGAGAATGAGATATCCCACACATCCCTGAAGATAAGGAAGCTCTTGAAACATCTTTTTTTTTTTTTTTTTTTTTTTTTTTTTTTTTTTTTTTTTTTTTTTTTTTTTTTTTTTTTTTTTTTTTAAAGATATCTATACTAGTATTCTGAGAGTGGCCCTACTCTAGTAGTTTATACGATTCCTAAAACCAACTCCAAAACTTATAAGACTGATGTTTGAGAGAGAGAGAAATTAAAAACAAGCTGACTGACTACAGCCCCATCTTCTTTTTAGCTATTGATAGATTGTGTTATACTTTCTGCTGTATGTCCTCATGGCTCTCTCTGTTCCTCTCTTTAGGCGATGGGTGTGTATGGGGCCCTCACCAAAGCCCCAGTACCAGGGGCCCAGGACTCAGTCTCCAGCAGGAACAGCAGAGATGTCCAGGGCACAAATGGAAGTCTTGATGAGGAACTTGATCGAGTCAAGCTGAGTTAATGGAGCTGGGCTTGGCTGGAGAGGCTGGGGACAGGGAAGCAGCACTCCCAAACTCTGACTCTAGCCTCTCTGTTGAGAGATTTTGGTTATTATTTTTTTATTTGAATTTAATCATGTAATAAACTCACCAGTGGAAAACCAGAAACTGTCCTCCCTGAACGAAGTTGAGTAAGTCTCCAGTGTTTTCCTTGGGTGTCCACTCCCACCCTCTAGTCCTGTCAGGTCTTGGGAATCAGTTTCTCTGTGAGCAAGAATGAACCTGATATAATGTGAAATAATCTTTTCTGTCTTCAGGAAAAGCTATGGGTTAGGGTAGAAGGATTAAGGCATATATCTACTGAACTGCCAGCTGGGGAGTATAGTCCTCTTCCTGCTAAGTGTGGGGCTGTAAATTTGAGCAGGCGTTTGGGGATTTTTCATGAAAAAGACTGTCCTGGTAGGGTAGTGCTGCTGAATTCTTAAAGGGTCTTCAGGGACTGATACTCATTCGTTTATTCAAAAATATTTAATGATGTCTACAGTATGCCAACCTCAGTGTTAGACATGGGTTACAAAAGCAACTGAAATGCAGCAGTCTCTGCTTTCACAGAATACCAGGTCAAGGAGGGAAGACAAACAAGGAAGCAGACAGATACAAAGTGATAAGGGCTGTGATAGAGGAAAATTCTGGCTAGGGATTCTTGGGGCAGAAGCATGTCAGCTTGAAGGCAGCAAAGTTGCCAACTCTGCCATTGAGCTCAGGCTGGAAAAAATTTTTTTCTTTTTTCTTTATTAAAAAAATTTTTTTTATTATTATGGTAACATTGGTTAACAAAATCCAATAAGTTCCAAGTGTACAACAAAATAATAAGTCATATAATGCATTGTATGTTCACTGCCTATAGTTAGATTTATTTTTGTCACCACATATTTGATCCATTTTACCCCATCCACTCTCCCGCCCCGCTCCACACTCCAGTAACCACTAGTCTACTGTTCATGTCCATGAATCTTTGTCATGTTTATTGCTGTTAGATTTATATCCCACATATATATAAGTGATAGGTGGTTTTCAGCTTTTTCTATCTGACTTATTTCACTTAGCATGATTATCTCAAGATCTATACATGTTGTTGAAAATGGCAGTATTTCATCTCTTCTTATAGTTGAGTAATATTCCATTGTACATATGTACCACATCTTCTTAATCCAATCATCTATTGTGGGACACTTCGATTGTTTCCATGTCCTGGCCACTGTGAATAATGCTGCTATGAACATTGGTGTGCATGTTATCTTTTTCAGATAAATATTTTCAAGTCTTTGGGGTAAATACCCAGTAGAGGGATTGCTGGATCATATGGTAGATCAAGTCTTAGTTTTTTGAGGAACCTCCATACTGTTTTCCATAGTGACTGTATCAATTTGCAGTCCCACCAGCAGTGTATGAAGGTTCCTTTTTCTCCACATCCTCTCCATCACTTGCCCTGTTGATAACAGCCATTCTAACAGGTGTGAGATGGTATTTCATTGTGGTTTCGATTTGCATTTCCCTAGTAGCTAGTGAGGTTGAGCATCCTTTCATATGTTTGTTGGCCATATTTATGTCTTCTTGGGAGAATTGTCTGTTCAGGTCCTCTGCCCATTTTTTAATTAGATTATTTGTTTTTTTGTTATTGAATTGTATGCATTCTTTGTATATTTTGGATATTAGCCCCTTATTATAGGCATTGCTTGCAAATATATTTTCCTATTTAAATGGTTGTCAGACTGGAAAAATTAATGCATTCACCAAGCTAGGGTTTGAGGCTAGAATATGCAAAAGCCCATAGCTCAGGAGAAGTTGGAACATTCAGAGTTATATGCTGGGGCTGGATGGGGTAGGGGGTGTTAAAGGGTTGTGACTATATGGCAAGGGGCAAGTCACAGGGAGATAAGAGTCTTGAAGAATTTGGACTTTATCCTTAAGGTAGGGGGTGATTCATGAAGGGTTTTTTCCCCCTTCTATTGAAGAATTTTAAGATTAAGGTAATCACATTACTTAAGATAGAGCTGTTCTGTTACAATGTAGACAAGGTATTTGAAGGAAAGATGAGAGGCTGGAAGGACAAAGCTGCCTCATTGATCCCAGAGAGGGAGAGGAGGCCCGAACTAAGAGGTAAGGAGCCATCGGGATGGAGGTAGAGGAATGATTCAACATATTTCTGAATTAGAACTTATTCATTTGTCCATTCAATAACTATTTATTGAACCCCAACTATGTGCCAGACACCAAAGATACAGTAATGAAGAAAACAAAATTCTCTGCCCTCAATGAGCTTCCATTCTATTTGGAAGGGACAAACCATTAATAAGATGTATAGTATTTAAGATGCTGATGAGTTGTGCTAAGAAGAAATTAAAGAAAGGAAGGAAGGTGGGGAATTTGGAGGTGGGGTAATATTAATTAGAGGATTTCAGGAAGCCTCACTGATGTTACATTTGAGCTTAGATATGGAGATCGGGGGAATCTGGGAGTAAATTTGGACATCTGGGAGTAAAGCTGATAGAGGAAATGGCAAATGTAAAGGCCCTGAGGCAGAGCAAGCCCCTCATAACTGGAAGAACAAAGAAGCTGAGTGGATGGAACAGTTAAGGAAGTAAGTGGCAGCTAGATGAATCAGATGGAGGTGGGGAGCTGGTGTGTAGACTTACAGGGTTATATATATAGTACCACTATAAGAACTTAGGCTTTACTCTGAGATGAGAAACCACTGGAGAGGTTTTTTCTTTGTTTTTAATAGTAGCTTTGCTGAGATGTAGTTCACATACAATTCACCCATTTAAAGTGTAACTTAATTTGTAGTATATTCAGAGTTGTGCAACTGATGCAGGACAGGGCAAATTACCCCAAGTGGGGGAACTCAAGCCCTGAACTGAGAAAGCGTCCTTGGCTGAGCATAAGAATTCAAACACATGCCCAAGTTAGAGTCAAAAGGAAAGTTTATTAGAGAAGGGATAACACTCCGTAGACAGAGCATGGTCTCCTCTCAGAGGCAAAAAGTAAGAGAGACTTAGAGGGACAGAGACAATAGAGACAGGGACAGAGACAAGAGCAAAGGCACAGAGAGAACCTGAGTGTGTTTGGGGAATTCAGATTATATATCTTTCTTCAGTTTCTGTGAATTATAGTTTAAAAGCTTTGTTTACCCATTTTTCTTTGATATACATACAGTGAGAAAAGATTAAGATTATATAGCAAGAAAAGGTAAGAATATGTAGCTGCTGGCAATTCCGAGCCTTTGATCCATAGGTTCCCCATGTTTTTAGCCATAGGGAATGAATGATTTTATTTTGTGAAGAGCCCCACTTAAAGACTTTTTCTGTTTTCCCTTCACAGTGTGGGGAAATGGTTTGTTAGCAATCCCAGCAGAAATCTTCCTTTGTACTGCAGGTTTCCTCCTGGTCTGGCTGCAGGGCTGATTAGCATATTACATTCTCTAAATATAGCTTGATTTAACATTTTAGTTCTCTTATATTACAGCCATCACAATTTTAGAACATTTTCATCACCACTCCCCCATCTCCAACCCATCACAAAAACCCTGTGTCTATTAGTCACTCCCAGCTGTAGGCAACTACTAATTTACTTTGTAGATTTACATATTCATATAAATGGAATAATATAATATGTGCCATTTTGTGATTGGCTTCTTTCATTCAGCATGTTTTTAAAGTTCATCCATGTAGTAGCATCACTTTTTATGGCTGAACAATATTCCATTTTATAGACAAACCATTTGTTTATTCATTCATCACTGGTTCCACCTTTTGATTATTATGGATGATGCTACTATGAACATTTGAGTTTTTGTGTGGATATGTTTTCAATTCTCTTAGGTATATACCTGGGAGTGGAACTGCTGGATCATATAATAACTCTACGTTTAACCTTTTGCAGAACTGCCAGACCGTTTTCCAAAGCTGCTGCACCATTTTACAATCCCAACAGCAGTGTACGAGGGTTAAAATTTCTCCACATCCGTGCCAATACTTGTTATTTGTCTTCTTGATTATAACCATCCTAGTGGGTTTAAAATGGTATCTCTAGTATTTCTAATGTTGCGCATCTTTTCATGTGTTTATTGTTATTCACATAGCTTCTTTGGAGAAACGTCTATTCAGATCCTTTGCCCATTTTTAAATTGGAGTTTTTGCTTTTTTATTATTGAGTTATAAGATTCAGTGAGAGATTTGGAGAGGAAGAATAATAAAATCTATCAGTTGGAGTCAGCTAAGCGAAAAGGGGGAAATAAATATTATCCCTAATTTACAGAAGAGATATTGCCCAATAATGACAGTGTGTGGAGGAGCTAGGTTTAAACACTTTTATTCCAGAGGCCTAATTCTTAGTCTTAACCATGAACGGACAGTGGTTCCCTGAACTCACCTTCTAGCTTAGTCTCTTGACCCGAATTCTAAATTATTGTTATCTTCCATTAAACTCTACCTCTTGCCTGCCCTGCGCTCCTTGCCGAACTTCCTCGGAGGTGCCGGCAGATGGCGATGGGGCCCCAACAGGCCGCTCTGTCCAGAGCGCGCGCGTCTGTGGTGCCAGGCAGCGAGCGCC
This sequence comes from Pteropus alecto, assembly GCF_000325575.1. Classification (NCBI taxonomy): domain Eukaryota; kingdom Metazoa; phylum Chordata; class Mammalia; order Chiroptera; family Pteropodidae; genus Pteropus; species Pteropus alecto. Next base: position 587,564 of record NW_006438906.1, read on the forward strand.
TCGGCTGCACTTCCGGGCCGCTGTTCAAGGTGAGCCAGGGTCTCCCCGAAGTAAGGGATTCCTGTCCCCCACCTCCCCCGCCAGTTCACAGCTTAGCGTGCCCAGTACCGGGGTCAGGGTGCCCAGGCGGGGGCCAGGAAGCCCCGGGAGGAGGCAGAGCTATCTGTACGACTAGGTCCCATCGAGGCCAAACCGACTTTAGACCCCGCGCCTCTGACGTGCTACGCTGGGGAAGTCGTGCCTCTGGTCTCCTGGCGATCCCAGCTGTCCGGAAGCGGAGTGTGACTCCTCCTCTCCGTCTCTGTCTGGCGGCACCGTCAGTCTGGTCCGCAGGATTCTCCAGTAGCCGCGAGCCTTGGCCACCGCAGGGGTGTTGAGACTGGGAAGGAGAGAGGAGGAGAAACAGGCTGTCAGAGAGCAGTCTACGACTTGGAATAAGTTTCCCTCACGGACTGTATTTTTCATCATTGGGATCTCCTGGAGTACACTTGTAAATGCCTATGCTCCAGTTCAGAAATCCTGATTCAGTAGATCTGGGGTGGGGCTTGGAAATCAGCATTTTTAAAAGCCACTCCAGGTTGGTGTCCATAGTCTACGGATCTCTCCTTCACAAAAATGGTAAAACTGGTGGAGAGGAACATTGCATTGGGTTGAGCATGGAACTGTTTATTTTCAGGAAGGCTGCCAAAAGGAAGTGATTCTAGCTGGGCTTTGTGTTGAAGCACCAGAATATCCACTGGTTCTTTGCCCCACAGTGATGAATTCACTCCCCTGCCACCACCAGGATGCAGAAAATCTCAGTGCTGCTCTTCCTGGTCTGGATCTGCTTCCTCTTCTACGCCGGCATTGCCCTCTTCACCAGTGGCTTCCTACTCACCCGTTTGGAGCTCACCAACCATAGCAGCTGCCAAGAGCCCCCAGGCCCTGGGTCCCTGCCATGGGGGAGCCAAAGGGAGCCCAGGGCCTGCTGGATGGATTCCCGATTCTCCCGGCTTGTGTTGGTGCTGATAGATGCTCTGAGATTTGACTTCGTCCAGCCACAACGCTCAAACGTTCCTGGGGAGACTTCTGTCTCCCTGCCCTTCTTGGGCAAACTGGGCTCCTTGCAGAGAATCCTTGAGATTCAGCCCCACCACGCCAGGCTCTACCAATCTAAGGCTGATCCCCCAACCACCACCATGCAGCGCCTCAAGGCCCTCACCACTGGCTCACTGCCTACCTTTATTGATGCCGGCAGTAACTTTGCCAGCTATGCCATAGTGGAAGACAATCTCATTAAGCAACTCATCAGTGCAGGTCAGTCTGGGCCTCCTTGGAGGCCAGAAGTACTTTGGCAAATTCTTTAGAAGTCAGAGAGCCAGAACTTAGGGTGTCCAGCTGCATACTTGACTACGCTGTGAGAGGACAGGGGAGGAGAAAGAGACCAGGCCCCTGCATGCAGGAAACACAGGTCCAGGCTTTGTCCTTCTGGAGTTTCTAATCTGCATGGGGTGTTGGTTTTCCTTTTGAGGTACTCTCAGTAAAGGGGCAGGAGAGAAGAGACAATGTGGGCCTGGATACCCTCAAAAGTGTGGAGGAGAGAGCAGAGGGTCAGGCCCTGTTCTTTCACTGACTTGGAAAACACAATATACACCCAGGAAATACTGAGCAGCAGAGATAGCCAGAGACAGAACTAGCAGAGTCATTTGTAGAAACAAGGAGTAGAGTATGGTTATAAAGGAAAGCTTCCTGGCAGAAAATTTTAGACCTTGAAGGATAAAGAATTGCTGGATGGGATTTCTGTGCCTTCGGGTGCATAGTTGAGGTTTCTGATGAGTGTTTAAAGGGCCTCCTCTCCTTTTCTCCTGTCCTGACTCGTGCTCAGTCTCTGACCCACTCTCATGTCCCTGCAGGAAGGCGTGTGGTCTTCATGGGAGATGACACCTGGAAAGATCTTTTTCCTGGAGCTTTCTCACAAGCTTTCTTCTTCCCATCCTTCAATGTCAGAGACCTACACACAGTGGACAATGGCATTCTGGAACACCTCTACCCAACCAGTGAGCACAGGACCAGAGGCAGACCTGACTAAGACTGGGAGCTGGGGAGGGCTGTTTTAGTCCACAAATTCTAAGCTTCCCATGGGTGTGTTGGCCTGGGCTTGTGTCCCTAGACCTAGGAGCATCAGAGCCTGGCTGGGTTTGAGGAGTGGGCCTTAGTCCCCCGTGCTCAGTGTTCTCCCCTTCACAGTGGACAGTGGTGGATGGGACGTGCTGATTGCTCACTTCCTGGGTGTGGATCACTGTGGCCACAAGCATGGCCCTCACCACCCTGAAATGGCCAAGAAACTTAGCCAAATGGACCAAGTGATCCAGTGAGTGTGGGATATTGGCTGGGAGATCTGGTTTGTGTCTGAGAATCTCAGGTTACATGGTCCCAAGAGAAAAACTCCTTACCTTGGAGCCTCTTTCCTGGCTGAAGTCTGTCGTCTCTAGGGCTTTTTCTGAAGCTAGGGGCCTAATCCATCTTGAGTAGCTCAGTGTGTGGCTTTGGGTAGTAGGGTTGTTACTGAAGAGATATCTCTCTGCCAGTGGTCTAGGCCCTACTAATGGAAGTTATAGCTGGGAGTGAATGGGCACCTGAGAAAAACCTTTATTTGTCCCTACCCCCTGACACATTCTTTGGCCCCCAGGGGAGTTGTGGAGCGTCTAGAGAATGACACATTGCTAGTGGTGATTGGGGACCATGGGATGACCAAGAATGGGGACCATGGAGGAGACAGTGAACTGGAGATCTCGGCTGCACTTTTTCTGTACAGTCCCACAGCCCTCTTCCACAGGGCACCTCCAGAGGTGAGGCCTGAGGTGTGCTTTGCCTCCAGGTATTCAGCTTGCATCATGATCACAGCATCTTTGTGGATGCCTCTGTTTTACGCCCCCAAATTCATGACCCCCTCGGCATCCCCCACTCTCATTTCCTACCTACGCCCTTATGTCTTCTATCCCAAACACTGACTTCAGCTCTTTGGTTAACCTATTAATCCCTGTCCTTGTTTTATAGGAGCCAGAGGTAATTCCTCAAGTCAGCCTTGTGCCTACACTGGCCCTGCTGCTGGGCCTGCCCATCCCATTTGGGAACATTGGGGAAGTGATAGTTGAGCTGTTTGCAGAGGTCGAAGACTCCCAGCCTCACTCCTCTGCTCTGGCCCAAGCCTCAGCTCTTCATCTCAATGCCCAGCAGGTAGATAATGGTCTGGGCTTCCAGGGAACAGAGCTGGGGTGGGCATGGGAGAAGCATAGTGACATACTGTATTGTCCTTTGTTCAGTCTTAATCCCACCATCCGTAGTCATGTCCTTCCATTATCCCTTCCTTCTCCCCTGTCCTGGACAGTTTGGATCTTCTGGACAGATTCTAAGTATTCCCTTTGGTAATACCTATCCTTGACTCTGTTCCAATTTATATCTGACCTGTTCCCCTTGGCCTCTGACTTTTTCTGCCAGGTGTCCCGATTTCTTCACACCTATTCAGCTGCTACTCAAGACCTCCAAGTTACGGAACTTCGTCGGCTACATAATCTCTTCTCCAAGGCCTCTGCTGACTATCAGCGACTTCTGCAGAGCCCCCAGGGGGCCGAGGCAGCACTACAGACTGTGATTACTGAGCTGCAGCAATTCCTGCGAGGAGTTCGGGCCTTGTGCATTGAGTCTTGGGCTCGTTTCTCTCTGGTCCGCATGGCAGGGGGTGCTGCTCTCTTGGCTGCTGCCTGCTTTCTCTGCCTACTTGTATCCCAGTGGGCAACATCCCCTGGCTTCTACCTTTGCCCTCTCCTAGTACTTGTGGCCTGGGGTCTGGCTGGGGTCATATTGTGTGCTGGACTCCTAGCAATTACTGGGCTGAAGCTGGATCCAGTAGTTCTAGGGGCTATGGCTGCAGTGGGCTCCCTTGTGCCGTTTCTGTGGAAAGCTTGGGCTGGTTGGGGGTCAAAGAGGCCCTTGGTAGCCTTGCTTCCCATCCCTGGGCCTGTCCTATTATTCCTACTCATTCGCTTTGCTGCTTTATTCTCTGATAGCTTTGTTGTAGCTGAGGCCAGGGCCACCCGCTTCCTTTTGGGCTCATTCATCTTGCTCCTGGTTGCCCAGCTTCACTGGGAGGGCAAACTGCTTCCGCCTAAGCTACTCACAATACCCCGCCTTGGCTTTTCAACCCCAACAGCCCCGCCACGGCACAATAGCATGCAAGCCCTGGGGCTTGGAGTTACATTGCTTTTGTGTATAAGGCTAGCTGAGTTTTTTCATCGCTGCCCTGAAGAGACACCTGTTTGCCACTCCTCTCCCTGGCTGAGCCCCCTGGCATCCACTGTGGGTGGTCGAGCCAAGAATTTGTGGTATGGAGCTTGCGTGGGAGCGCTGGTGGCCCTGTTAGTTGTTGTGCGCCTGTGGCTTCGCCGCTATGGTAATCTCAAAAGCCCTGAGCCCCCTGTGCTCTTTGTGCGGTGGGGACTGCCACTAATGGTGCTGGGCACTGCTGCCTACTGGGCATTGGCATCAGGGGCTGATGAAGCACCCCCACGTCTCCGGGCCTTGGTTGCTGGTGCGTCAGTTGTGCTGCCTAGGGCTGTGGCAGGGTTGGCCGCTTCAGGGCTCATGCTGTTGCTCTGGAGGCCTGTAACAGTGCTGGTGAAAGCTACGATGGGTGCTCCAAGGACCAGGACCGTCCTCACCCCCTTCTCAGGCCCTCCCACTTCTCAGGCTGACCTGGATTATGTCGTTCCTCAAATCTACCGACATATGCAGGAGGAGTTCCGGGATCGGCTGGAGAGAAGCAAATCTCAGGGCCCCCTGACTGTGGCCGCCTATAAGTTGGGGAGTGTCTACTCAGCTGCTATGGTCACAGCCCTCACCTTCTTGGCCTTCCCACTTCTGCTATTGCATGCAGAGCGCATTAGCCTTGTGTTCCTGCTTCTGTTTCTGCAGAGCTTCCTTCTCCTGCATCTGCTTGCTGCTGGGATACCCATCACCATCCCTGGTAAATACTTAGCCCTGATTCATCCAAGGACAGTAGGGATATGAGTTTGGCCCCTTCTGTTTTCAGGGAGTGTTGCTCTTCAGGTTCTTCACTTTGACCCAGGGTCTCATTCCCCACACAGTTGGGAGGATCTTTCTGATGTCCTCTCTCTTCATTTAGCTTGTAGCCAAGGTAATTGAACCCTCTTCTTGGCTCCCAAGACCAACAAGGTTCATGAAGGAGGGAGACGAGTACTCCAAGACTCATTTCTTAAAGAAATGCTGCATCTTCATGAGTGCATATTCTGATTTTCCAGTCATGGGAGTGTTGAATTATGAATATATAATGTCATAGTGAGCTGTGTACATATGAGAAAGAGAGTGACAGCAGTGGGGTTCAGATTAGAGTAATGGGACTTCGTGCCAGAGAGGGAATTAGAATAACAGAGTGCTGACTATAGGAGACGGGTGATGGGGGTGTGTGTGTGTGTGTGTGTGTGTATGAGAATAATCATTGAAGTAGTAGTATATGATCATGGGGCAGTAGGCCATGTGTGTGTGTGTATGAGAATAATCATTGAAGTAGTAGTATATGATCATGGGGCAGTAGGCCATGGATTAGGGAATGGAATATGACTGTAAAGAGGTATATCTCTTCTCCCAGGTCCTTTTACTGTGCCATGGCAAGCAGTCTCTGCTTGGGCCCTCATGGCCACACAGACCTTCTATGCCACGGGTCACCAGCCTGTCTTTCCAGCCATCCATTGGAATGCAGCCTTTGTGGGATTCCCAGAGGGTCATGGCTCCTCCACCTGGCTGCCTGCTTTGCTGGTGGGAGCCAACACCTTTGCTTCCCACCTCCTCTTTGCAGGTACCTTCTCATTCCTCCTTTGCTTCTATTGTTTACTCGCTTTGTAGAAGGAAAGGAACCCCTGGATTTGAGTGGGGAGATATGATTTTCTTGGATCTTTGGCATCCCTTGGTGTGTGCTAATTGGAGGCTGAGCCAGCTAGGGTGGTTGGGGGCCAAGGTGGCCTGGTCCCTAGGTCTTTCATTAATTATAGCCTTTCCTTCCTCTGAGGCAGTAGGTTGCCCATTGCTCCTGCTCTGGCCCTTCCTGTGTGAGAGTCAAGGGTCTGGGAAGAGGCGGCAACCTGCAGGGAATGAAGCTGAGGCCAGAGTCAGGCCTGAGGAGGAGGAGGAGCCACTGATGGAGATGAGGCTCCGAGATTCGCCTCACCACTTCAATGTAGCGCTGCTGCAGCTGGGCCTCAAGTACCTCTTTGTCCTTGGTATTCAGGTGGGTACAGAGGAAGTGCATGCATTCTCATGTGCATACATCACATTCTTTCATACTGAGCCAAAACCCTGGGAACGAGCCTTGACTGAGCTACAGATAAGTGAAGTGGTTGCCCAAAGACTGTGGCCTCAAATGGCAGTATTGAAACTTGAACCTTGGTCTCTTTAATCCTTGTCTTAGATTGTTTCCTCCCTACAAGCTAGGTCTGGAACCTGCTTGTTGCATTTAGGAATTATTCCACTCGTGTTCAGACTGGAAAAACTGAGGTGATGATCAGGATTCTTTCCCAAGCTGTGGTCATGAATCCTCCTCCTTTCCTGTGGAGGCAGAAGGTGTGACTATGACATCTTCCTTCACCCTGGGAGGCAGAGCCTAAGTGTTAGCAGCTCAGATGAATAGTGTTTGCCCAAGGTCACACAGTGGGTCATGGGGAGGCCAGAAAAAGAATTAGGACTCCTAAGTGGTTGCCACAGCCCAGGGTTTTTTCCTCTGGTATGCACTACATTCCTACTCCCCATTCTTCACAAGGTCTTACAGCAACTCTCTCTTTGACCTGCTTTCTCTTTACCTTTCCAAGTAACTTAACACCTCCTTTCCTCCCTTAGATTCTGGCCTGTGCCTTGTCAGCCTCCATCCTCCGCAGGCATCTCATGGTCTGGAAGGTGTTTGCCCCTAAGTGAGTGAATATGCTTGAGAACTAGAGGTGTTGGGGTGGGGGGGAGGGCGGCGGTGGTGAAGTGTGGAGAAAAAAAATGAACATCCAGGGTGGACAGGGTTTTACCTCAGCAGGGAAAAGGGGTTTAGGGTCCCCTGATGTTCTCCACCATTCTTTGCAGGTTCATTTTTGAAGCCATGGGCTTCATTGTGAGCAGCGTGGGACTTTGCCTGGGCCTAGCTTTGGTGATGCGAGTGGATGGTGCAGTGAGCTCCTGGTTCCGGCAGCTAGTTCTGGCCCAGCAGAGGTAGCCTAGGCTGTGGATGCTGGCTCTTGGCCACAGGGAGAACTGGAGAACAGTCTAGTCTGGACTACATGGGTGCTGGATCATCTTCAAGAGAGGTTCAGCCACACCTCTTACCACTATGCAGCCAGGAGCTACTGGCATCTGGGACTTCATTATTTTATAATTAAAAATCATAGTGTGGCCTGATCCCTAACTCCTGCTTTGGATGCATCTGAATAACTGGGGGTGGTCTCCCAAATGGAATAAAGTAATGATGTAAATATGTGTGTTTGAGATGTGGGAGAGCCCCCACTGTCGTATAAGACGGGTCCCCAAACCCTGGGCCGTGGACTGGTTCTGGTCTGTGGCCTGTTAGGAACCAGACCACACAGCAGGTAAGCTTCATCTGTATGTGCTGCTGCTCCCTAGTGTTAGCATCACTGCCTCAGCTCCACCTCAGATCATTGGGCATTAGATTCTTATAGGAGCACTGGTCCCAGGTGCCAAAAAGGTTGGGGACCACTGGTATAGGGGCTTGAGGAGGGTCATTCTCCCTTCCCACCAGGCACAGATGGGATCAGCTATCTTCTGCAGACCTGGCTACACCTGAAAACCTTTGGGAAATGATGAGAATTGTGTGAATTTACTTACCCCAGCTCTTCCCAAAGCACTGCTATTATCCCACCTGCCATTTTCCTTTTCCGTGCAGCATATTTTATTTTATTTTTGCACTTTGACTGTTAACAGATGCATGAAAAGACAAGCCCAGACATCTTGGAGCACACAGACTTTCACTGTCTAAAGCCTCTATAGTGCTGTCTCTCCTGTACTGTGTCCTTTCACTCCAGAACACCCTTTGCCCTTCACTTCTATGGAGCCCTCACTAGTTTCCCACCCCATGTTGTCTTTTATGAGACCTACTTCCACAACGTAAAGCGTTCCACCTTGTCCCATTGATGATTCCTGACTTGAGGCCAAAACTATGAATCTAATACTCCTCATGCATGTCTCCTGTTCCCTCCATGCACCTCGCTATTTCATGTGGAAGTGCTGGCATGAAATCCTTGTGGAAATGTCCATCAAAGGAGTGGGGAAGAGGCTCTGAGAAGAAGGATCAGGACTAGGGTTTGAGCATACCCAGGACAGGAGGACATGAGACTACTGAAAGAGAACAGATGTTAAAATTGCAGGACAGCACCTACCTTTACTTGGCAGGAGGAAGAAAAGAGGCTGAGTAGCAGCGATTGTAAGGTAAAGGCATTCACTGCTGTAAAGGAAGAGTTCTAATTATTAATGGCCAACAGTCCCTAGTGCTACAGTGGTGAAAGTGTGTACTGTTTCAGGCAATTAGAGGATAGGACATTGGTTACTTGGAAGAAATAGGTTTAATAATGCAAGGCCCAGCTAGCCTGTAAGATGAATTAGGAAAAAACCCCTTCCTCTCCCTCAAACTAGTGGACACGATTCCCAAGCATCATTTAGTGAGTAGCCAGTGCCTTTGTGAGAAGAAATAAAGACCCCTTCTCTATCCTTATCACCCATAGGAAGGATTTCAGACCCCGGTCCCTCATCCTGTGTTCAGCCCTCCCCCCTTTTTCTTTTCAGGGAACCCTCTTCCCTGGAGCCTAGGGATAATCTGACCTGCCAACCACTGTTTCCTTTTCTCCTGATCTACAACAGGGGTCCCCGACCCACGGGATGAGGACCGGTACTGGTCCGTGGTCTTTTAGGAATCAGGCCACATAGCAGGTGAGTAGCAGAAGAGTTAGCAAAGCTTCATCTATATTCGCAGCTATTCCCCAGCACTAGCATCATTGCCTCAGTTTTACCTTAGATCATGAGGCATCAGATTCTTACAGGAGCACCAGTCCCTAGTGCCAAAAAGATTGGGGACTACTGATCTACAAGGTTCTTTTAGAGAAAGATATGTTAGCACATTGATTTATACTATTAAAAAATTTTATTCCTGCCTTTAACTTGACATCACAGAGCCCATTCCACACTAACTTATGGTTTCCTTTCTAAAAAAACAGCTTTATTGAGTTACAACTTACCATAAAATTCACCCATTTAAAGTGTACCATTCTATGATTTTTAGTACATTCACGGAGTTGTACAATTGTTACCACAATCAATTTTAGAACATTTTTATCAACCCACAAAATAACTAGATACTCTTTTCTATCACCATCCTTCCCCACCTGCACCCCTAACCCTAAGCGACTACTAATCTACTTTCGAACTGTATTTGCCTATTCATAAAAATGGGATCATGTAATGTATGGCCTTTCGTGACCAGCTCCTTTCAGCATAGTATTTTCGAGGTTCATTCATATAGTAGCATGTGTCAGTATTTCATTTTTCTTTTTTTTTTAAGTTGAGGTAAAATTCACATAACAAAATTAACCATTTTAAAGTGTACAGTTCAGTGGCCCTTAATATGTTTACAATGTACAAACCACTACTGTTTCTAGAATATTTCCATCACCCCCAAAAGAAATCATCCCTTTGCAGTCAAACCCCTTTGCCCCCATCCTCTGACAACCACCAATCTGTTTTCTGTCTCTCTGGATTTGCCTATTGTGGATATTTCGTATAAATGGAATCATATATTTGGCTTTTTCTGCCACTTCTTTCACTTAGCTTAATGTATTCAAGGTTCATCCATGTTGCAGCATGTATCATATCAGTACTTTGTTTCTTTTTATGGCCAAATGATATTCCATTGTGTGGCTATTACCATATTTTGTTTATTCATTCACCCATTATGGACATTTAGGTTGTTTGCACTTCTTGGTTATTATGAATAATACCACTATAAACATCTATACACAAGTTTTTGTTTGGACATATGTTTCATATCTTTTGGGTATATACCTAGTGGTATATCGTGAAATTACTAGGTCATATGGTAACTCTATGTTTAACTTTTTGAGGAATTGTTTTTAAAAAGTTTTAAAAGTTAAAATTTGTTTTAAAAGTTAAACTGCGTGTTTAACTTTTCGAGGAGCTGCCACTGTTTTCCAAAGCTGCTATACCATTTTATATTTTCACCAGCAATGTATGAGAGTACCAATTTCTGCACATACATGTCAATACTTATTAGTATCCATCTTTGACTCTAACCATCCTGGTAGGTGTGAGGTGGTATCTCATTGTGGTTTTAGTTTGCATGTCCTTGATGACTAATGATGCTGGGTGTTGAGAACTGTCCATTCATATTTTTTGTCTGTTTTTTAATTGGATTGTCTTTATTATTGAGTTATAAGTATTGTTTACATATTCTAGATACAAGTCCCTTATCACATATATGATTTGCAAATATTCTATCCATTCTATGGGTTGGGGTTTTATTTTCTTGATAGTGTCCTTTGAAACACTAAATTTTTAAGTTTTGATGAAGTCCAGTACATCTTATTTTTTCTTTTGTCCCTTATACTTTTCATATCATATGTAAGAAACCATTGTCAAGTGCTATAATTTAGATTTAGAAAATTTTCATCATTCCCATAAATTTTCTACACTTTGTTTACAATCAATCCCCAATTCCCCTCAACCCCCAACCAGGCCACTGATCTATTTTTTGTCTTTATACATTTGTCTTTTTTGGACATGTTTAATAAATGGAATCATGCAATATGAGGTCTTTCAGTCTGGCTTCTTTGACTTAGAATAATGTTGCCGAGATTCATCCATGTATCACTTTTTGTCCCTTTTTATTGCTGAGTCATATATTCCGTTGTATGGCTGTGATCAACTGATGGACATTGGGATTATTCCCAATTTTTAGCTGTTGTGAATATTTTTTTAAACTGCTGTGAGAATTTGCATACATGTTCTTGGTGGAGACATACATTTTCATTTCTCTTGGGAGGATTCCTTGGAGTGGAATTGCTAGGTCATATGGTGATTATGATTAACTTTTCAAGAAACTGCCAAACTGTTTTCCAAAATAACTGTACCAGTTTATATTCCCACCAGTAATGTATGAGATTTCCAGTTTTTCCACATTCTCACCAACATTTGGTATTATCTGTTTTTTTATTGTAACCATTCTATGTGTGTATGTGCATAGTGGTATCTCATGATTTTAATTTGTATTTTCCCAATGGCTAATGATGTTGAGCATCTTTTTATGTGCTTCTTAGCTATTCATAAATATTTTTGGTAAAATGCCTTTCATATTTTTCTGCCTGCTTTAAAATGGTTTAAATAACTATTATTGAGCTTTGAGAGTTATATATTGTGGATACAAGTCCATTATGAAGTATATGATTTGCAAATAATTTTTACCACTTTGTAGTTGAATTTTCTTTGTCGTAGCACAGGTGTTTTTAATTTTAATGAAGTCCAACTTAGACATTTTGAGTTGATTTTATGTGGGATAATGGTTGCAAGTTTTTTTTTTTTTGATTTTGCATACAGTATCCAGTTCTCCCAGCTCCATTTGTTGCAAGGATTCAGCAGGTAGTTATGAGTAGTGCAGGCTGCACAAACATAGTGCCGCGCTGTCAGTAGTCAGACAACAAACATGCGATTGAGCAGACTGGGTGAGCATGTGTTGTGCTCCATGGTGAGAAGAGAAAAGATGGGCCGATTACTCGAGGGCCTTGGTCTCCTGTCACAGTTTCTTTTGGAGACACTTTTTGCCAGAGCCAGACTTTTCAGAAGGCTCTTGGCTGCACTACGACTCCCAGCATGCATCGCGCGGGCCTGCCCTGCGCAGAGGGCGAAATCCAACAGACCTGAAGTGTGGTAACGAGGAAAGGGCTGAGCCACGGGTTCTGGCACCAAGATCGATTTCTCAAAGCTCTGGCTTCGGCGAGGGCCGAGCAGGCAGAACGGTGGGTCCCAAGCCTTCCCTCTCAGTCGCACCTTCCGCTCCTGGCAATCCCCAATTCCCCCCAACCCCCAACCAGGCCACTGATCTATTTTTTGTCTTTATACATTTGTCTTTTTTGGACATGTTTAATAAATGGAATCATGCAATATGAGGTCTTTCAGTCTGGCTTCTTTGACTTAGAATAATGTTGCCGAGATTCATCCATGTATCACTTTTTGTCCCTTTTTATTGCTGAGTCATATATTCCGTTGTATGGCTGTGATCAACTGATGGACATTGGGATTATTCCCAATTTTTAGCTGTTGTGAATATTTTTTTAAACTGCTGTGAGAATTTGCATACATGTTCTTGGTGGAGACATACATTTTCATTTCTCTTGGGAGGATTCCTTGGAGTGGAATTGCTAGGTCATATGGTGATTATGATTAACTTTTCAAGAAACTGCCAAACTGTTTTCCAAAATAACTGTACCAGTTTATATTCCCACCAGTAATGTATGAGATTTCCAGTTTTTCCACATTCTCACCAACATTTGGTATTATCTGTTTTTTTATTGTAACCATTCTATGTGTGTATGTGCATAGTGGTATCTCATGATTTTAATTTGTATTTTCCCAATGGCTAATGATGTTGAGCATCTTTTTATGTGCTTCTTAGCTATTCATAAATATTTTTGGTAAAATGCCTTTCATATTTTTCTGCCTGCTTTAAAATGGTTTAAATAACTATTATTGAGCTTTGAGAGTTATATATTGTGGATACAAGTCCATTATGAAGTATATGATTTGCAAATAATTTTTACCACTTTGTAGTTGAATTTTCTTTGTCGTAGCACAGGTGTTTTTAATTTTAATGAAGTCCAACTTAGACATTTTGAGTTGATTTTATGTGGGATAATGGTTGCAAGTTTTTTTTTTTTTTTGATTTTGCATACAGTATCCAGTTCTCCCAGCTCCATTTGTTGCAAGGATTCAGCAGGTAGTTATGAGTAGTGCAGGCTGCACAAACATAGTGCCGCGCTGTCAGTAGTCAGACAACAAACATGCGATTGAGCAGACTGGGTGAGCATGTGTTGTGCTCCATGGTGAGAAGAGAAAAGATGGGCCGATTACTCGAGGGCCTTGGTCTCCTGTCACAGTTTCTTTTGGAGACACTTTTTGCCAGAGCCAGACTTTTCAGAAGGCTCTTGGCTGCACTACGACTCCCAGCATGCATCGCGCGGGCCTGCCCTGCGCAGAGGGCGAAATCCAACAGACCTGAAGTGTGGTAACGAGGAAAGGGCTGAGCCACGGGTTCTGGCACCAAGATCGATTTCTCAAAGCTCTGGCTTCGGCGAGGGCCGAGCAGGCAGAACGGTGGGTCCCAAGCCTTCCCTCTCAGTCGCACCTTCCGCTCTTGGCTCACCCCTGCTCCCTGCCCCGCCTCGCCCCCGGCTCCGCCCCCGCCTTCCTCACTGGTCTATCGGGACTCGTTTCTTTCTTGAGTTTCCCGCGGGAACTATCTCTCAAAGACGACCAACCGCAGCCGAGAGTTTGCCGTCCCGGTCAATAAGAGGCTAGGGTGGAAGAGGCGGAGGTGGAAGCCACCTCAGGCTGCGAGGAGAGAGTACATTTCTCTCAGCAGTGGCAGGTCGCCCGGCTTGGAGCCCGAGGGTTGCAAAGGAGACGCGGCGGGGTGCGGAAGTCCACAGACCCCTCTGCGCGCCGGTGCGGGCTTCGGCGGCGCCAGGCTTGCCTTTTAGCAGCCCTCTCCAGGTGTCCAGGACCAGCTTTGGCCACTATGTCCCACCAGATCCCTCTGGACTCCTTGGTGCCACAAGCCAACTGCCTGGACCTGTGGAGGGACAAGAATGATCAACTAGTTCGGCAGGCCAAGGTAATGCGGTTGCTGGGACCCTCGCTTTGCAGCCCCAAAATACCAGAAAGAGGGTTTGCAGTGAATTTACCCCAGCCCATGGGAAGGGGTTGAGCTTTACTTTCCCCTAACGCCAGAAATGACTAGAGAATGATATCCCTTGCCACTGCTGCAAGAAGAGAGGAAAGGACTGATCCTCAGTGACAATCCATCCCACATTTGGCAGGTGGCTCAAGACTTGGGTCTGCCTCTGAGGCGACAGCAGTTGGCTCAAGATGCACTGGAAGGGCTCAGGGGACTCCTCGATAGTCTGCAGGGTAAGCAGGGCCCTCCCCAGGATGATCAGTTCCCCTCCTCCACAGCTAGAGACCAGTTTCTCTTCTCCATTTCTGGGATTGAGATGATTTAAGGCACAGACAGGACTGAAGTGGAATTGTCTTTGTACAGGCGAATCTCTCTTCTCCTTATGCATAGTCGCACAACAGGAGCATTTGAAGAAGTAGTTTCCAAGATGGTCTAATCTGGAGAACTTTCTGCCCTTCCCAAACTTTCTGTCCAAGGGGTGGGTTCCTTATTGAGGCCATTCTGGTTGAGGTGGGGTAATCTCTGGTTTGGAATCTTATTCAGGGGATCTTTCATTGGGGAGCAGCCTGTGAAACCAGCATTTGTTGCTCCAGGGCTCCCTGCAGCTGTTCCAGTTCTCCCCTTGGAATTGACTGTCATCTGCAACTTCATTACCCTGAGGGCGAGCCTGGCCCAGAGTTTCACTGAGGACCAGGCACAGGATATCCAACGGGGCCTAGAGAGAGGTGAGGGCCAGAAATTGCCACCCATGCTTCTGCCAACCTCAGTCTGGGTTTAAGTCCTTGCAAAAGGGGTGGGAAGAGCAACATAATCTGTCACTCCCACAGAGAGAGATGCCTTTCACTGATGCCTCCATGACCTTTGGGTTCCTGCATAAAAGGAAAGCCAGAGATAAGGTCCTACCTTAGCTGTATGTGTGTGTACTCTACAGTGCTGGAGACCCAGGAACAGCTGGGGCCCAGGCTGGAATGTGGGCTCAGGGGGCTGTGGAGCTCCGTTCTCTGTGCTTCCTCCCTTCTACCGGAGCTGCTGCCTGCCCTTCACCACCTGGCTGGCTTGCAGATTGCCCTCTGGCTGAGCACTGACTGTCTTGGGGACCTGACCTTGCTGTTGCAGACCCTGAACGACAGCCAGGTAATTCAGGAAGTGACCTGGTCTAAAGGTCTCTTCCCTTCTCCCATCCCTTCCAGCCTTAGTAGCATCATTATATGCTGGAAAGGCTTCGAAGTTGGTGGTTAGAGACCTGAGTTCTCTTAGGGACTTAGATGACCTTGCTCTGATTGGTCCCTCATTGGAAGGATTCTCTTGGGAGGGTTTTTAAAGTAGCTTATTGATTGCTGGTAGGGTTAGGTCTCTCATGACCTTGCTGAAGTTATTTCCCAGCCTCAATCTTTTCATCAGTAACCGAAACATGATCCTTACCCTGAGTCCTCATGTACTTATCCTGAGTGAGGAAGTGCACTACCATACATTATCATTGCCTCAGGTTTTTCTACCTCCTTTTATCCTTGTCCCATAGCTATAAATCTCTTAGAATGGAGGGAACAGGATTTAGGAGGACCCTTGCTTTCAAGGACCAGCCAGAGTAGACTGAGACAGGAGATGAAGTGATTCAGGTTTGGAGCCTTTGATGGCACTTTTCTCCCCAGAGCAAGGCCTCTGAGGATCTGCTGATGCTTCTAAAAACTTGGAGCCCACCAGCAAAGGAGTCAAATGCCCCATTGACCCTGCAGGATGCTTGGGGCTTGAGAGATGTCCTTCTGACAGCATCTGCCTATCGCCAAGGTCAGTCAGTAATCTGACTCAATTTTTCCTCCTCAATCCCCATCTTAAGAGGCCTTTAGGCTCATGCCTTTTCTGTCATGTCCTATTTAGCTTAGTGGAACTTCTCTGTGCTCTTGTTCTCCATCATCACCCACTCCCAACCCCCTCAATCCCCACCCCCACCCCAAACCCCTGTGCCCTATGGACCTGTGTAAGCTCACATCTTGATTGCCCTCAGGCCTCCAGGAGCTGATAACAGGGAGTCTGCCCAGGGCACTGAGCAGCCTGCATGAAGCGGCCTCAGGTCTGTGCTCACGGCCTGTGTTGGTCCAGGTGTACACAGCCCTAGGGACTTGTCTCCGTAAGATGGTAAAGACAGTTGGGGAAACCACGGGTGTTGTGGATAGCTATTTTCATTGCAAAGGTGGCTGAAGTTTGTGTCCTCTCATCCCTCTAGGGCAGTCCACAGAGAGCTCTGTTATACTTGGTTGCAGCCCTGAAAGGGGGATCAACCTGGGGACCTCCACTTATGGAGGCCTCCAGGTTATATCGGCAACTGGAGAACACAGCAGCGGAGCTAGAGAGTCTGGAGCTTCTGGTGGAGGTAAGGAGCTATGCAAGTGAAGATACAAGGATTACTGGGGTGCTTGTGTTGGGGCGACTAGTCGAATAAGTAGAAGAAAGTGTGGCTCCCAAAGATTACAGATTTACTTTCTTCTTTTGTCTCTTTTAGGCCTTGAGTATCACTCATAGCTCAGAAGTATCCCATCTTCTTATTGGGGTAGAGTTGTTACTCCCACAACCTGACCCAGCCTCACCACTTCACTGCGGCACACAGAGCCAGGTCAAGCACCTGCTAGCAAGCCGATGCCTACAGACAGGAAGGTGAGGTTCTGCTTTGCTCATATGAGCTCCACTTCCCACTTGTGATACCTCCCCTGGGGCGTGACTCTGCTTATATTCTTATGAGTAGGGGGGATGGACAAGTCTGTGGCAGGACATATGACCTTACTCCTTAGCCTCCTGCCTTGCCACTGGACCTGCACTGAGGACTCTTCTCCAGACACTAACTTGTATCTTTAAAACTCTGAAGTCTCCTCCCAAATCCATTTTGTAAGTAGGGTAGATATATACCAAGCAGGGTTGGAGCCCCAAGACCCTACACTCCCCACTCCTTAGGGCCCTTGAGCAACCCTCTGTTAGCTAAGATCCCTTGGAGAACCCTGCAACAGCCTAATGTGAGGCTCATGGGCTATGACTTTTCAGGGCAGAGGATGCTGCAGAGCATTACTTGGACCTGCTGGCTTTATTGCTAGATGACTCGGAGCCAAAGGTGGGTGTATGTCTTCATAATTCCCTGCAATTTGGGTGAGAGAGAGTTGGAGTCTTCTTTGTAGTAGAGGACTGCTGTTTTCTGGTTTTTCCTATGTTGTCTGTCTGTCCTATCCGGGAGACCAAACCAGGAAGACTTCCCAGAGCAAGGAGTCTAGGGCAGCAAGCAATGGGTTGTCTCCATGTGGTACCAAAGCCTGGTGAAGAGGTTGAGGGTGGTGGCTCACATCTCTTCAAAACACTGCATCCTTCTCCCACCCCAGTTCTTCCCACCCCCCTGCCCCCCAGGGCCTTGTATGCCTGAGGTGTTCTTGGAGGCAGCAGCAGCGCTTATCCAGGCAGGCCGAGCCCAGGATGCTTTGACCATATGTGAAGAACTGTTCAGCCGCACGTCATTTCTGCTTCCCAAGATGCCTTGGCTGTGGGAAGATGCCAGAAAAGGAACCAAGGAGTCATCACACTGCCCACCCTGGGTCTCTGCCATGCACCTGCTTCAGGGCCAAGCCTGGGTGCGACTGGGGGCCCAAAAAGAGGCAATTAGTGAATTTAGCCGGTGAGCACAGGAAGCCAATTAATGTCCTAGGGAAAATGTAAAGGGATAATTTTCTGATTGGGACCTGAATTGGTGAGCTCCATTTTTACCTACTCACCCTAGAGTTTCTGAGGTTGACTCCTCTTCACCTCTGCTCAATGTCTCACTTTAGGTGCCTTGAGCTACTCTTCCAGGACACACCCAAGGACAAAGAACAAGGTGATTCAGACTCTCGGTTTTCCTCTTCCCTGCTGGAAGTAGTGGTGGTGGATACCAGTTCCCTTTCCATGTGTCCCAGCCCACCAGGATATTTAAGAGAAAGGGACTCTGGACATGAGATAAAGGGGCACCTGGGGTTTTGGTGACTGTGTGGCTGGGAACACACTTCTTGACTTTAGTGGTGGCCCCCAGGGCCTGCTTCCAACTGTGAACAGGGGTGTACGTCAGATATGGCATTACAACAGCTTCGGGCAGCTGCCCTGATTAGTCGTGGACTGGAATGGGTAGCCAGTGATCAGGATACCAAAGCTCTACAGGACTTCCTCCTTAGTATACAGGTGTGCCCAGGTATGTATACTTGCATGATGACGTCAGCTATGCATGGATGCACATGGACAGAGAGGCCTATGGGGAGGTACTTGGGGATAAATGTAAGAGTGATATTTCCAGGTAGGAGGAGGGAATAAGGTTGTGCTGTATATACCTAGGGACATGCCCACGTGTGCAGACATACAAGACATATATAAGTGTGTATGAAGGCCTCTCAAGTTTCCCAGTCTTCCAAATGTCCTCAGACACAAAGACAGTGACTGCACTGGGAGTGTGTTGGGCAGGCGTAGGGTCAGCTGAGCCCTCTGTCCTTGGCAGGCAGTGCATTGGGATAGGAATGGTTGGGAATGATCTACTCCTGATTCAGTGTGTGACTATAGGCAAGACAGTTCCCTATTCTATGCCTCAGTTTCTCCTTTTGTAAAATGATGCTTAAGGCTGTGTCGAATTCTAAAGCTCTGTACTCTGGGGTGGTACTACAGGTAATCAAGATGCTTCCTTTCACCTGCTTCAGACTCTGAGGAAGCTGGATCGGAGGCATGAGGCCACCGCTCTCTGGAGGAGGCTGGAGGCCCAAACTAAGTTGCCACAGGAGAATGCTACTTGGTGAGGCTGAGGCTTGCTGGCTTGGGGCTGAGGAGTGGATAGTGTCCTGGAGTCCTTGGGTATATTGGGGTGGTGGTGAATGAAAGGGAAGGAATGGCTGCCCATCTTTCTGCCTATCCTTCAGCCTTAGGCCTTATCCTTCTTGCTCTCCAGGTGTGTCCCCCTGTACCTTGAAACATGTTTGAGCTGGATTCATCCTCCTGACCGTGAAACCCTTCTTGAAGAGTTTCGGACATCTGTGCTGGAGACTTGTGACCTGTAGCTGCCATGTTTTGAAGACTCTGAGCTGGGGCCCCGGTGGACTATCTTTCTGTGGGGAGGGCTTTCTTCTTTACCATCCTTGGAGAATATGGCTGGAGCTGACCATTCCTATATAAGTCTGGCTTTGGAAATAGACTTGAAAATTTTTTGGCCCAGTTACTGCTATCTGGTTCCAGAGGACCCCCTACCCCCACCCCCATGCCCTCATCTGCCACCAACAAGGCATTGACTTTGCTTGTGGCACCTTTTTTCCTGTTTCTCCTTGTGTTGAGTAAAATCTTTTATCTATCTCTTGTCTGCCTGTTACATATACTGAGTAGGAAGGCTCACAGCTATCTAATTCAGTTAAGTGCTGGTTGTCTGAGGTGCCCTCCCCCAACACCATCTATCTTATAACGAGGTCTGGATAGAAGAAAGGGCTATAGGGATTTTTACTCAAGGAAGCAGTGGCTTTAGTTCTTCTCGTTGCCTAAAAAGCAGAACCCCAAAGCCCAGAATCCTGTGTGATGTGACAGAATGAATGGAGTTGGGTCTGGAAGGTAGTCTAAGCAGGACAAGGGCAAGTATTCAATTCTTAAAGGGGAGAGACAAGCAGACCTGAGTATCTCAGAGTGACTTCCCACCCCCCTCCCTAATCCCAAATTCTTGAAATTTGGGATTTCACTGTCTCAAACGTGTCGGTGTGATACCAAAGCTGCCTATTGAACATAGGGCTAGCTGGCATTTTGTGCCCATGGACTAATACTTTCAGTATGCAATTTTCTTGCTTCAGGCTCCTTGAATCTGCTGTGTGTTCTGTGGTTGCCTTTTGCCTCTCTCTGAACTTGAGTGCCCTCTCTCCTCCAACCATTAATATTAATATCCAGTGGTAAGAGGAAACATATAACTTCAACCTCCGACGAACTCTAAAGCCTGTGGGATTAGGGTTACCAGACAGTGCGATAGACAACAGGGTAGAGTGGATTAAGAGCTGGTGTGCTAGGTGGCCTGAGCCAGCGTTCTGAAGGAGCAGAGAGGGGGATTAGGATGAATCCTCAAGTTTTGGAAGAAGGTAGGTGCGTAGGTTATCAACGGCAGTACTAAACTAATGCAGGAGTTCAATCCATTGTGCCAGGTTCTTCCAACAGGATAAATTCAGGAGCCAATGAACTGGAGCCAAGTGGGAGATTCCGCCTCCAAGAGATTAAAGGCTCTCCTTTCGCCAGTCGATCTGGCCCCATTCATTTCGTTGATTGGTCGAGAATCCCAATCCGTCGAGGAAGCGTAGCGTTGCGGCCAATTGACGTGGCGTTACTAGGCGTGTTGCATCCCTGAGGCGGGAGCCAGACCGCAAGCGGATTTCCTGATTGGCTCTAGTACGCGGGTTGCTGGGGAGAGGCGCGGAGAGGCGGGCGGGAGTCCCCAGGGCAGGCGCTGATTGGCTGAGGTGAGAGCACCTCTCCTTCCGATGATTCGGCTCTTCTCGGCTCAGTCTCAGTGAAGCGTCTGCAGCCGTCGTTTGAGTCGTCGCTGCCGCTGCCCCCTCGCGGATCGGGAGCCAGCGTTGCCCGCCCACCGCCCGGGTGCCGCTGGGAGGAAGCGAGAGGGAGGCCGCCTGCGGGTTTGTCGCCCCTGCTCGCCACCCGCCCAGGAAAGCCGAGCCCCGGCCCAGTCAGTCGCCTGCCGTCCCTTGTAGCCGTTAATCGCGGGCCGCCACAGCTGCCGGCCGAGAGAGGCGCGCGCCATGGCCTCCGGAGCTGAGTGAGTGTGTGTGTATGTGTATGTGTACGTGTGTGTGTGTGTGTGCGTGTGTGTGCGTGTGTGTGTGTGTGCGCGCGCGCATGGGCACGCTCGCCTCCCCGCCTGCTGGGGGTTCGCGCACCGGGGGACCCTTCCGTGCTGGGTAGGCCCAGCCCGGCCGTGGGCGCGTCTAAGAGGTGGAGACCCGGAAAGAGGGAGACAGGAGAGGAGAGCATAGGGGCGAATGATGGGCCACGGGCCGGGCTGGGCCTGGCTGCGCACCCGCGCGCCCCCTAGGCGGGGCTTGCGTTGGGCCTGGGTCGGGGCCTGGGCCAGATCGTGCTGTGTCATGCAGGCCCGGGCCGGCCTGATTGGTTCCCTTGGAACGGCCGTCCCGGCCTAGTGAGGTCTGCGGGCCCACACTGCCGGCATGGAACCCTGGGCCTTGGGGCAGCCACCTGCGACCCGGCCTAGCACCCGCTGAAGGCCTTTGGTCCTGAAGAGAGCAGGCCCCGCGGCCCCTACACCCTAATTGGGCCTGGTGGGCGTGGACTTTGGGCCACGTGAAGGAAGGAGCCTGGAGACACAGGCGGAGGTTGGACCAGGGGAAGGCCGGGCAAGCTCAGGGAAGCTCTCAACAGGGCACTTTTGGAGCTGGGTCCGCTTGGCCTGTGGTTAGCATTCCCGGCGACTTGAGTAGTGAGGGACTGACTGTTAGGGATAGGATGGGCCCTGCTTTTCACTTCTGGCCTTCTTCCTACTTTAGGCCAGTTGTTATTCATTCGAGAAAGGTTTAGTCAGTTTTCATGTTATGAAATAGGCATGGAGAGAAAGAACTTTTTATTTCTCTACTATTTTAGGTTCTTGCTATATTGTTCTAATCTGAGTTAAATTTTGTGGGCCTTCCTAGATTTCAGCCATCGTGGCCTGAAGGTTAGAGTTGCCCTCACTCTTAGAACACACGGTCTTTTTCCCTAAACTGCTATGTTGAGAAATCCTGGGCCTTTCACCCCTGAAGAAAGCGTCAATAAAACCATTGAATTTAGAATCAAGAGCTTTAGCTATTACGGGTGTTGGGGGGGAGAAAAAAAAAGACAGCCATCCTATGGAAACTCTACTATGCAAATCACCTTCCTGTCTTGCAGAGAGTTTAGTTTCTTGAGATGCGTTCTGTTTTTTTTTCAAGTTTCTGAATCGAGATGAAGCACTACTCAGTCACCTATTTAAAAGGACTGCTCAATAATACTTAAAATATTATCTTAGGTTATCCAGTCTTTTGTTTTCAAGATGAAAAGTAAAAATCCAAAATTCTTGGAATCTGGCATCACAGATAGTTTCTGATCTCTAGGTCATCTTGATGACTCTTACTTGCACTCCCTCGAAGCCCCCTGTGGTCCATTGGGGTTCTAGAAATGACCTGACTCTTGTAGAAGACAATGGAATGTGTCCCCAAAGAGCCTCCAAGACTGCTGATGGCCCATTCTATATTTTTGAGGTTATTTCCTTTGATCTCAGTAGATAGATGTGGAATTAAAGGAATTAGAGGAAGAGCATACCACTCATCCCCAGTACCAGGGTCAAGAATAGTAAGCAGATTTTCCTAGAATGAAGATTTAGGGTTAAAATACAAACTATAATGACTAGAGGCATCAGCCATTCTATTTTTCTGCAGCCCCAGCCCTATAGGTCAAGGATCCCCAACACCCCAGGCTGCAGACCGGTACAGGTCCATGGCCTGTTAGGAACTGGGCCGCTCAGCAGAAAGTGACAGGTGGGCAAGCAAAGCTTCATCTATATTTACAGCTGCTCCCCAGCGCTAGCTAGCATTTCCGCCTCAGCTCCACCTCAGATCATCAGTCATTAGATTCTCACAGGGGCACCAGTGCCGTAAAGGTTAAGGACTACTGCTATAGATCAAGAAAGAAGATGGGCAGCCCTTGGAGGGTATTTTGAGGTGTGAGGGCAAGGGAGCATTGTTGTGTTTAAATTGCCCTTAGCTGTCACATTGACCACACTTGCCCTATAGGGTGTTGATAGCAGTGGGAGAATTTGTTTACTCTGCAGCCTTGTGCTCAGATTGCCTCATTTTTGGATTGGGGAAGCAGTGTCAGCCTAGGAAACTCCGCTCTTGGAAACTAGTTTAAAGGCAATAATTAAAGATGCAACTTATGTGAGAGGGTCAGCAGAAAGTTTACAATTTTATTAGAGGAATAGGATTTCTATTTCTGTTGGGTTTACCCCAGCTGGTATTCTAGAGCATAGGCATCTCTTTTTCTTGCAAGCTATTTCTAATAGGAATACTATTTTGTCTTGTTTTGTTTACTGATGTAGCCCCAGATCCTAGAACACTGCATAGCATATAATATATACTCATTAATTTATTGAATGAAGAAATAATTCCTGGAAAACATTTCTTTTTATTTACTTCTTCGCTTCCTCCGCTGTCTGACCTTCCTATTTTGGTTAATGCACATATTTTCCTGAGCCTTTTACTAAGAGGAGGTAACTCTTCAAAGGGAGAGCCCACTAAGTTTAGTTAGTGAAAGCTGGAGATAAGCTAAGAAGTTAGTGTTAGGTAAATGATCTTATCTTCTAGAAAATAATTTAAACTGAATTTGGATTTAGGTAACCTTGATTTAGGTGAGAGGAATTTGGATTTGCCCTGTGTCTTAGCATTTCTTGGTTTTGCCTTTTTGAACCAACTCCATGGAGTCGTGTGTCTTTGCAGAGATTACCTTTTGAGCTTGAGCCTCTTTGAAGGTTCCAGATCTATTAGTGTTTTTTTGCAAATATGATGGTCTTTATGTTTGGCTTTCCTGTGATGTATAGAAAGCTCTAGCATTCAGCTGGTTTAACCAATAGAGGGTAGTGCTAATAATTCTGCTTCATTGTCCCTAGGCTTGCTTGGTGGGACTTGGGGCCTCCCTGAGCCCTGTCAAAAGTTGTTCTGCAAGAAGGTTAGCAAGAAAAGAACTTGTGCTTCATCATAGTGAATATTAATACAATGTGCTAGTCATTGTGTTGAACATTTTGCATTCATTATCTCACTTAAGATAGTCCTCTGAGATAGGTACTACTATAGCCTCTGTTTTACAGAGGACATCAGCTTCCAGAGAGGTTAAATAACTTGCCCAAGATCACAGTAATGGCAGGGTTGAAACTCAGACTCAGCAGGTCTGACTACAGAGCCCTTTCTCTTAAATCACTATTCTGTCCTAAGACTATTTTCTTTCTCTTTTTTTCCCTTTTTTCTTTTAAATTAGAGCTGATATTCAATATTATTTTACATTAGTTTCAGGTATATAGCATAGTGGTTAGACATCTGTATAATTTACAAAGTGATCTCCCAGATTAGTCTAGTACCTATCTGGCACAATACATACTTATTACAATATTATTGACTATATTCCCATGACTATTTTGTAACTACTACTTTATACTTCACCTTTTTCACCCAGCTCCTCAACACCCTGCCCCGCCAACCCAGACTATTTTCATTTCTCTAATTGTACTCAGCCTCCACTTCTATTTTGTCCTCTTAGGCCAACCTGACCCTGGGAATGGTCACTTAGGTTTTACAGCTAGGATACTAGTGCTCAGAATACCGAGAGCTATTGGAATGAGAATTGTAATATGTGCTAGATATTATTCTTCATGACCTTGGCTGAATTTTATCTGAGCTCTCTGATGTAGGGACAACTTCATCTATCTACTACTTCTTTCTTAAGTGTGTTTTAGAAATTGATGCGGTCTCTGGGGCTGGAGTATGTATTAGGACTGACTTTATTTTCTCATCTAGTTCAAAAGGTGATGACTTATCAACAGCCATTCTTAAACAGAAGAACCGTCCTAATCGGTTAATTGTCGATGAAGCCATCAATGAGGACAACAGTGTGGTGTCCTTGTCCCAGGTAAGTTAGGTTCATGGTCCAGTCTTTCCTTATTGTAGTTAACCTGGGGGCTTTTCCCAGATTTCTTTTCTCGTTTTTCTTGCAGTGACCACAGATAGAGTGGGGTTTACTGGGAATCCCAACATCTAGGGCTGCTGCTTACCCCCTGGCTCAGTGACTCAAAGGCTCTAATCTTCTTTCCTCAGCCCAAGATGGATGAGCTGCAGTTGTTCCGAGGTGATACAGTGTTGCTGAAAGGAAAGAAGAGGCGGGAAGCTGTGTGCATTGTGCTTTCTGATGACACATGTTCTGATGAGAAGATTCGAATGAATAGAGTTGTTCGGAATAACCTTCGCGTACGCCTAGGGGATGTCATCAGGTGTGTGTGGGGTTCTTGGCTCCTCAGGGATGGGTGGCCAGATACAGCCTACATGATAGGCAGGACCCCCACAAAGGCAGCTGCAGATATCGGAAGCCTCCTAACGATGGGAAGACTTATGTTTTAGCGTTGTCTTTAGGTTTTCGTTCTGCTTCCCTGGGACTTCAAAATCTGCCTCTGTATGACCTTTGGGACAACATGGCATTTCTGTGACTTTCTTAATGCTTTTTTTTTTTTTTCCCCCCCACCATAGATATAACTTATCACATCTTAGACCCTGGTTTAGAATACCATTTGAGGTTGTGAATCTGCCAAACAACTTTATTACTGTGTTGGATTAATGATTTGTATTGGGTCTGGAATGAAGTGGGAGTGTAGATGTGGAAGGTGAACTCCTAGCAGGTCTTTTTAATGATCCAGGTTAATCTAGGAGAGAGGTGTTGTTTGAGCAAGATCCATGAGAGTTGCAGTCTTAGTGATTTTGGACTTAACTTTAGGCAGGAGTTTCCCCATCTTGAAATTACCTCTAGTTACTGCCACCCAAAACTGCCTGTCACCTGGCTAGGAATATCTTAGGCTTCTGGTTGTTGTTTATAGATTCTAGGTTTCTTGTAGTCTTCTTGGAGGTGCTTAGTCACTTTTCTTTCCATTCTCTGACCTCCTGGCTAAGATTATTTTTTCATTTCTATTTCTCTAACCCTGACACTCATCATACTAAGACCTCACTTTGTAGTATTGGGTTATCAATATTAGCCAGAATGGATCATCCTTGACTATCTCTCACTGAATATTCTCCCTCTCATGTTTTGTGGGGGCTCCAGATGTGTGGGTCTCCCTTTTGGTTCACTAATTGGAAGTGGGGAGCCCCAGCAGCTTCTTCTAGTGGCTCCCCTGACCTATCTCACCCTGAGTGTGACCTGTCTTAGTTGTGCTTGGCTGTTCCTTTGTTCTCTCTCCAGCCCTACCTTCCTGCCTTTCTTCCTACCTAAAGCCATCCCTACTTTTTCTCTTTTGCTTACCATCAGTTCTCTGTGCCAGGCTCTTTTGGATGCCCAGCGCTTGGGGCTGCAGTATGGTTGGTAACTTGGAGTCTGCTTGTCATTCTCAGCATCCAACCATGCCCTGATGTGAAGTATGGCAAACGTATCCATGTGCTACCCATTGATGATACAGTGGAAGGCATCACTGGCAATCTCTTTGAGGTATACCTTAAGCCGTACTTCCTGGAAGCTTACCGGCCAATCCGGAAAGGTGAGATAATTCTAGAGATTGAGCTTAAGGATGGTCATTTGTAGGGATATTTGGGAGTAAACTTTAGACATCTGTCTCATTTTAATATTGTATGCATGCACATGCATCTGCATTCATACTCATGTGAACTCTCACCTTCCCCTTGCCTTCCCTCCCACTCCCCCATTACCCCATTCCTCCATTCCTACTCCCTGCTCCAGGAGAGTAAGTTATCTTCTCAGATCTCTAAAGGAGGAAGTGGGTCATTTTGGCTGTGTCACGGTCCAGTTATTTAATTTTTAGCATAGCCGTACCATTAGTGATTGTAACAGTTTGGGTTGCCCATACCCCAGGAATCAAAACTTTTGGGGCTTTTGGCACATCAGGTTTTATTCATTGTCCTCTTGAGTGGTAGAGGGGCTCTTCACAGGTTAGCTTTCTCCTCTTGCCTGATGCTTAACAAGATCATGGGGGTGGGAAGGAGAAAGGGCACTATCTAGGGAACTTGGCATTCTAGACCCCAGGTTCTGATGAGGAATTCTCACTGGTTTCATTGTTGACATCTCTAATTGCCCTTGTGCTGATTGTTCTCATAGGAGACATTTTCCTTGTCCGGGGTGGAATGCGTGCTGTGGAGTTCAAAGTAGTGGAGACAGATCCCAGCCCTTATTGCATTGTTGCTCCAGACACAGTGATTCACTGTGAAGGGGAGCCTATCAAACGAGAGGTGAGTTCTCTCCCTAATCCCAGTATCCGATTTCATGATTACTCTGGGGCAGTCATGTAGTAGCTGTCAGGGTGGGGTGCTCTTTAGAACAAAGCTGCTTTCCAGAGGTGGGAAATCTCCCAGCTATTCATTTCTGAGTCTAGGTGTTTCTTGTAAGTATGTGATATCAGTAATTTTTAAAATCTAGATTGAACCCAAAGGTTAGAATAATTTTTGAAGAAATGATGCTGATGATGGCATCCAGGCCTCTGCCCGTTTACCAGAGTTTCCAGCTTCACATATTAGGGGAGCGCTTCCCAGTAAGGTGAAGGACAGTGTGAAATGGAAAGGCTGTGCTAGAAATTTTGCCTTGGGATTTTGAGTTGTTCTTTGAGGCATTATCTCCTTAGAGGAGAATCCTCTCATACAGCAGATTTCTCCATGCCAGATTGTGGAAGGATTTGGAGAAACTCAGCTTATGCTGATTGTAATATTCCTGCCTTCTCTTTTTCTTTGTTTCCTACGTGTTCAGGATGAGGAAGAGTCCTTGAATGAAGTGGGCTATGATGACATTGGTGGCTGCAGGAAACAGCTAGCTCAGATAAAGGAGATGGTGGAGCTGCCCCTGAGACATCCTGCCCTCTTTAAGGCAATTGGTGTGAAGGTGAGCATCTTGGGCTCTGTGGAGTATAGTCTAGAGTGGTGATTAACGACTACTTGGTGTCAGATCCTGGGACTTGTTCTCATATTTTATTATTGCCTTGAATTAGAGAGGCAGCAATAAATTCTTTGAGATTATAGAGGATCATAAATTTATTAAGCTACTGATGGTCTATAACAGAGCAGACCAGTGAAGTTCTCTGTTGCATCTGTATGTATTTTTTTATTATAACCATTTAAAAATGTAAAAACCCATTTTTATGGACCTTGTAAAAACAAATCTCACTATGGTTTGCCAACTTGTCTAGAACAGTGCTGCCTGATAGAAGAAATTAAGGAAATTAGCAGTGTAAAAGTTCCTATGTCTAATATATTTGAGAACTGCTGGTCTACAATGTAACTTCCTAGCTATTTCCATATCATGAGACACACCAAAGATTAAATTATCCCTTCCCCTAGTATATATTGTACAAATAACTTTATCTTCTATGTGGGCACTTACCATGTGCTGCCTGTGGATAAGGCCATAGAAAAGACAGCTTCAAAGAGGAAAACTTGTGCTTGGCAGTAAAGAGAAGTATTCCAACATGATAATAAATCCTGGAGGGTTGTGATTACTGAAGAGAGTGAGCCTCTGGCAATACTGTTCTTAAATGACTAAGCTATGCCTTGGCCCTTTGGCCTAATGGCCTCTTGCTTTTCCCTAGTCCCAGGATCTTTAGATTTATCCATACTAGAGTTTCCAGACTCACATTAGAGTTTCTTAGGTTGGTTTCTCTGCTCTTTGTCTCCTATGCAAGTTATAATAATAAGTGTTGTCAGCTTTCTAGCAGTATTTTCTCTTCTGATAAAGAGGAATAAGTGTGGCCTGAAGTAAGCTGTCTTCCTAGCAGCTGTGGCAGAGGGCTCATTCTTACTGGTGTCAGGGTTGAGCTTATTTTCATTCTCTCTAAATACAGCTCTAGTTGAGCCATTTTAGGATGGATGGGGTTGGAGAAGGTGGGAGTCTGAACCCAGTCACACCCTCTGTATTGGTCCTCAGCCTCCTCGGGGAATCCTGCTCTATGGACCTCCTGGGACTGGGAAGACCCTGATTGCTCGAGCTGTGGCAAATGAGACTGGAGCCTTCTTCTTCTTGATCAATGGTAAAAGACTTGGTTCATCTTGTGTTTGGCTGGACTCAACTCTAAGCTGAGCTTGACCTAGTCTCACGAGCTGGAGAAATCCTGGATACATTCATTTGCACACATGCCCTTGTGTACACTTTAGTATCTTTCTTCCACTGGGCTACATTACAGATAGATAAGGAACAGGGGGAAGATACTTTACTCTTTTTTTTTTTTTTCAAGATAACTCTACTCTCTTACCTTGATCTATCCCTCTTTGAGAAAGATTATGGACAAGCTTAAGACATTTAGGGGGAGCAAGTTAGGATAAAAGATCAAAAAGTATTTATTTATTGGAGAGTGTTTGGGGGAAGGTCAACTGGCTCTTCGAGAGTGATATTTATCTGGTAGAGGTCCAACTGGTGCACTGCATCTGCTCTGGCCAGAAGTCCCAGAGCATCTTCCGTCATCCTCATACTTTGAACTCAATTGTTAGATAAGTGTACTGAGTTTCTTGGGTTCTGTCTAGCCTGGCCTAGTGGCATTATCTTGGGATAATATCTAATACAGACTGTGAGAAAATAGGCAGAGGTTACCACCTGTCTCTGGGCTGGGCAAACAAATTATCTGATTTCTGGGATTGAGGAAGGATGTAGTTTTTCCATTGCCTCCATTCTGTATCTTTTCAGGTCCTGAGATCATGAGCAAGTTGGCTGGTGAGTCTGAGAGCAACCTTCGTAAAGCCTTTGAGGAGGCTGAGAAGAATGCTCCTGCGATCATCTTCATTGATGAGCTGGATGCCATAGCTCCCAAAAGAGAGAAAGTAGGAACTTACCCAAAGGATTCGTGGGGGGTTGAAAGGTCCTGACTTCACTTCTGACCAGATATCCTGTTCTGACAGACCCATGGGGAGGTAGAGCGACGTATTGTATCACAGTTATTGACCCTCATGGATGGCCTAAAGCAGAGAGCACATGTGATTGTCATGGCAGCAACCAACAGACCCAACAGCATTGACCCAGCCCTACGACGATTTGGTAAGGACCCCAAATTCCTTTCATCCCTGTCCTTGTTCATAGGAAGATTATAGCTCTACTTGGCTTACTCTCTTTGATCCTACATTTGTCCTTTATCTAAGTCACCTAATTCTGAGGATCTTTTGAAGCTCTTTGTAGTGATAGGGCCCAGGAGTCCTTTCCCTTTTCTCATGTCCTGTCTAGGATGATGAACCATCCTGGTTTGCTTGAGACTGAGGGGTTACCCAAGACCTGGGACCTTACGAGTGTTAACATCAGGACAGTTCTGGGCAAACTGGGATGGTTGGTCACATTAGGCCTATCCTTTTTTCCCTCTGGACCAGAAATGAGCCTTGTCTATGTTCACACAGGTCGCTTTGACAGGGAGGTAGATATTGGAATCCCTGATGCTACAGGACGCTTGGAAATTCTTCAGATCCATACCAAGAACATGAAGCTGGCAGATGATGTGGACCTGGAACAGGTGGAGTGGTGATAAGGGCTGGCCAGGATTTTTAGGATAGCCATTTCTAGGCAATTGAAGGGAATTGGCTAGGAATATAAACTTGAGATGCGAAGATACTGATTTCGATTCCTGGGCAGGGGAAAGGAAGTGATCTAAGAGTGAATCCAGGAAACTGGACTTGTCATGTTTCTTGGTTGACACTACCTTAGAGTAAACCTGAATTTTGGGGGCACTTTATTTCCAAGCCCCAAGTTCAGGCTTGAATACTTAAAATCCAGCCAGTGAAAGGACTGCTAGTATGTATTCAGAGAAATGGGAGGACCCAGAGATAGGAGTTAGAGGCACAAGCCAAGATTCTGTTGTCTTTGAGCTTCCGAAGGCATCTAGTTCTTAGAGAGAGGATAATAAGTAGATTTTTTTCTCTGCAGGTGGCCAATGAGACTCATGGGCATGTGGGCGCTGACTTAGCAGCCTTGTGCTCAGAGGCTGCTCTGCAGGCCATCCGCAAGAAGATGGACCTCATTGATCTAGAAGATGAAACCATCGATGCTGAGGTCATGAATTCCCTAGCAGTAACTATGGATGACTTCCGGGTAAGGACTGCATTCCTATCTCAAGTAGATACACATACACTTTGACCCCACCCCTGGGGAGTCTCATCCCCAGTTTATCTTCCCTTTTTAGTGGGCCCTGAGCCAGAGCAACCCATCAGCACTGCGAGAAACTGTGGTGGAGGTGCCACAGGTGACCTGGGAGGACATTGGGGGCCTGGAGGATGTCAAACGTGAGCTTCAGGAACTAGTCCAGGTAGGGTAGCTTGGTCCAGGGTGAGTCACTGCTTCAGTACTTTGTAATTGAGCTGGGTGGGCTTGGGATGTTGGCATATTCATTGCAGGAATTGTGAGAGAATAAGTCAAGAACCTGCTATTCTCAGGTTTGAGGTACAAAGGAGCCTGCTCCTAGGGAACCTGGATCTTACACTTTGGAGTAGGAATGGGGGGGAAATATTCTCAGGTTTGAGGTACAAAGGAGCCTGCTCCTAGGGAACCTGGATCTTACACTTTGGAGTAGGAATGGGGGGGGTGCTTCTGTTTGGTTAGATTTCTTTCAAACTATAAGGATGTCCCTGAACCCTCTTTCCTTTTCCTCCTAGTATCCCGTGGAGCACCCAGACAAATTCCTCAAGTTTGGCATGACACCCTCCAAGGGAGTACTGTTCTATGGACCCCCTGGCTGTGGGAAAACCTTGCTAGCCAAAGCCATTGCTAATGAGTGCCAGGCCAACTTCATCTCCATCAAGGGTCCTGAGCTGCTCACCATGTGGTTTGGGGAGTCTGAGGCCAACGTCAGGGAAATATTTGACAAGGTGAGCTACAAATAGCTGAGCTATCTATTCATTTGCATGGGGGCAAGGTAGAGATAGTCTGTTTTTGGGAGAGTTAAAACCATCTCATTCTGGCAGCTCAACTGGGGCACTTTATTTTCCTTTTCAGGTCTGAAGAGACCCAATGGTGTTAATGCTTGAGTTTCATCTGTCCCTCCCACAGGCCCGCCAAGCTGCCCCCTGTGTACTATTCTTTGATGAGCTGGATTCAATTGCCAAGGCCCGTGGTGGTAACATTGGAGATGGTGGTGGGGCTGCTGACCGAGTCATTAACCAGATCCTGACAGAAATGGATGGCATGTCCACAAAAAAGAATGTGTTTATCATCGGCGCTACTAACCGGCCTGATATCATCGATCCTGCTATCCTGCGACCTGGCCGCCTCGATCAGCTCATCTACATCCCGCTTCCTGATGAGAAGTCCCGCGTTGCCATCCTCAAGGCCAACCTGCGCAAGTCCCCAGTTGCCAAGGCAGGTGCAAGGTCATGGGCTATGGGGACTTCTGTGAGTCCTCAGGCTAGTGTGAAGTGCTCTTTGATTCCTAGACAATATTTCATTGGAGATTTCTGGGGTTAGAGTTGTAAAGGGAAGATGGAAGATTTGAGGGTATTAGGATAATCTAGAATTGGGAATAAAAATCAGCATGTTAAAAGATGGGATGAACTGGAATTGGAAGTGCTTGAGCGGCTCAAAGATTGTGTATCACAGGGGAGGAGAAGTTAAATGCTAAGATACTCTTGCATCTTTTAGGACGTGGATTTGGAGTTCTTGGCTAAGATGACTAATGGCTTCTCTGGAGCTGACTTGACAGAGATTTGCCAACGTGCTTGCAAGCTGGCCATTCGTGAATCCATCGAAAGTGAGATAAGGCGAGAACGGGAGAGGCAGACTAACCCATCAGCCATGGTGAGTTTGCATCCTTTACCTAGAAGTGCCGGTTGTGGGGAGCCAGAGGACAGTCTCTACCAGAGTTAAGAGTGTAAGGTTTTGGAAAGGTCATCTGACTGAGATATTTAGCAGGGCATCAAAGAGAAAGAATAACTGAGAATTAACCCTTTTAGTCTGGAATTATGAAGGCTGAGAAGAGATGGGCAGGCTATATTCTCAGTCTGAAGCCTCCATGAGGGAAATCAAAGTATGATTGTGCAGATAAATAGAGCAAGGCTTAGAACTTGGGATTTACGGACCTATCTATCACTCCTAAAATTAAATGCCTCTGTGTGTGTGTGTGTGTGTCTACACACATTTGTACTCCATAAAGACAGATACTCCTTAACTATTCCTGATCTGTTTACCAAACCCTACAGGAGGTAGAAGAGGATGATCCAGTGCCTGAGATCCGCCGAGATCACTTTGAGGAAGCCATGCGCTTTGCCCGCCGTTCTGTCAGTGACAATGACATTCGGAAGTATGAAATGTTTGCTCAGACCCTTCAGCAGAGTCGGGGCTTTGGTAGTTTCAGGTAAGTAGTCTGCATTGGGCAGTGCTTAAGTTGTCTTGGAGAACTAAACCAAGGTCGTGAGTGTCCTAAGGATACTAGAAAGATAGTTGTGAAAACACAGGTCCTGTCCTAACCTTTTTTTTTCCTTTTGGTTCTGCTCTTTTGCACACAGATTCCCTTCAGGAAACCAGGGTGGAGCTGGCCCCAGTCAGGGCAGTGGAGGCGGCACAGGTGGCAGTGTATATACAGAAGACAATGATGATGACCTGTATGGCTAAGTGGTGATGGCCAGCATGCTGCGAGCTGGCCTGGCTGGACCTTGTTCCCTCAGGGTGGGGGTGTTTGCCCAGGAGGGACCAGAGGTGCTCCCACAGCCTGCTCCATTCCTCAGCCTGAACAGTTCAGTTACAGTCAGTCTCTGGACAGGGGGTTTCTGTTGCAAAAAATACAAAACAAGGGATAAAATAAAAGTGATTTTCATTTGGGAGGTGGAGAGTGAATTACCAACAGGGAATTGGGCCTTGGGCCATTTCTGTTGTAGTTGGGGCAGTGCAGGGGACCTGTGCGGGTGTGAACCAAGGCACTACGCCACTCCCTACAGTAAAGCATCTGCACTTCACTCAATGCTTCTCAAGCCCTCCCTTCTTCCCCCTACCCAACCTGGGCAGGAAGGTTAAGGGCCACAGTTGCTGGGTGTTTATATAGAGAGTAGGTTGATTTTATTTTACATGCTTTGAGTTAATGTTGGAAAACTAATCACAAGCAGTTTCTAAACCAAAAATGACATGTTGTACAAGGACAATAAACATTGGGTCAAAATGGAGCCTGAATACCAGCCCCTGTGCCTGCTTCTTTTCCTGGGAAGGGCCTTGGGTTACCCCTCACTGCCAAGGCACTTTTCCAAATGTGAAATCCTGTTAGATTGCATCCTTTTCCCTCCTGATTGACATCAGTATGATACTGCTGCCTCCCCGCTATGGCTGCAGTATCACTGGATAGGACTGCAGTAGAGGGGAAACAACCTGATGGAGCTCCAGATGTGGAAAATGTTGCATCCTCCACCTATATCTGACGTGGATGGTAAGAATAGGCCTACAGAACCCCTTTTACCTGACCAAGGACTGGATTGGAGTGCTCTCCAAAAATCTTAGAGCTGCAGAAAGATACAATCTGCGTGGAGGCGGATGTTCTTTCGGTGCATCTAAAAGTCCCAAACATTCATGCTCTGGTTGAGGGTCACTTATAATTATGTCCACCTTTATTTTATGTAATTTGTATTATAAAAAAACAGCTTTTCTAACATAAAATTCTAGTATTGGATGTGTTTTTTTCTAAATTAAACATCCTCTCCTGCTTGCAGTTTTTCAGATGATTGCTTGCATAGTTTTGTTGAGGTATAGAGTATCCTCTTCTTCAAAAGGTACCATCATTATCACTTAGGGCTTCTGGGGTTAGTACCATGATGCCTTCCTTACCCAAAGAACAGTATGGTGCAGAGAAAACAATCCACTGTAAAACTTGTATTGTTTATCCTAGTACTTATACCAGGCTCTGATCTTGTCTACATAGATAATCTACAAGGACACAAGATAATTATGTTGGCTGCTCTGTTTAAATGGGCATCTAGAACTCATGTGTTTTGAAATAGTTATTTTTGCATTTTGGGAATTTGAATAGGCTGTCCCTTGTTTCCTGTGGCATTTTCTCCAGATTCTGTCTTTGGTTCTCCTTGGTTTTCCCACCATTTAGGTATCCTGATGGCTTAGCCTTCAGTCTTCCCACTATGAACATTGTCACTGTCTCATCCCTATGGGTTGACAGCCTAACCTCAGTGAGGGCCAAAGGTAAGGTCTTTTGGAGAAAGACGTTTAGTACCTCTGCATCAGACTATGAGAGCGTAACAGAAGGCAAGTGGTATTTTCCTACAAAATATGTAGTGATACTGGTTGATGAGTGATAGAAATGTGTTGGAATGATTCCTTTGTTTTCACTTGCCACACAATGTGTCTATAGGGAAGATAGAGCTCTAGATTCTGTAGGAAAAACGAAGAGTAGATGTAGTGAGAGGCCTGGTTCTAATTCTGGCACTTGTGCTTATAGCATTGTAAGCTTGAATGAGGTACTTGGCTCTTTAGGAGTCTGGAGTCTTAATCTGATAAAATGATTGACAGTGCTTTGTAAACTGTAGAAAGCAGTGAGGGACTGTTTATTGTCACCTTACACCTGCAGAAGCCTGCATACTTAAACTAGAAAGAAATTGGAATGTGATCTTAGCTGTAGCTAATCACTTCTTCCCACAAGATAATCTACAAACATCTGCTATGATTAATAGAAGGTTTTCTAACCAAGAATAAGATATATAGATTATAGAGGACCAACAGTATGCCACAGAGGCAAAAACAAAGATGGAACTATAAGCCTAATGTCTCGAGATATATTTGGATCCAAGATACTGATCCTATAAGTTGCCATGAGAGTCTAGTGGTCACATAATGCCCATGAGGAACACTGGTCTGCCAATCATTAATTTGGCTGAACTGTGACAAATGGTAAATGGTTTGTTACTCTTGTCCGGTCCTATGACCTACTGAGGGCTTAAGAAGATTTAGGAATATAGGACTTGGATTTTTCATAAAGCTATCCAGGGATGCGTTGAGGCTAAGAGAATGAGTTAATGCTCTGGAGATAGTCTGAACTGGGCATTAAAGGAGGGTAGGATACTTGACATAAGTGCAGGTAAGCAGTTCAAGTAAAAGGTACAGAGGTCAGAAAATGCAGAGCACATTTAAGAAGCACTAGGTTGACTAGCAAGAGAGTCCTGGAGTGAATTCAGAGAGGTTAGAAACCATATGTGAAGAATCTCATATCAGGAATGAACTTTAACCTAAAGAACTTAAGGTAGGGAAGTGAGTCAGAGTCAGACTTCAATATTAGAGAATTCACCTTTTTCCTTTTTTAAGTTGTGGCAAAAAACCCACAAAATTTTATAACAATTACCAAGTGTGCAGTATAATACTGTCAATCACATGTGCATTGTACATAGACAGTTCATTTTTTAAATAACCTTTTATAGAAGCCAAAATTTTAAAAAATAGAAGAAAAATTTTAAAAATTTAATATTCCCATTTAACCAGAGCTCAGCTAAATAACTTTAGTTCATATCTTTGAGTCTTTTTCTGTGCATGTGTGTAAATGTATGTGTCTATACATGTAGTATTTTTAAATCAAAATGAGCTCATCCTGCTTTATAACTTTTTAACATCAATCTCTACATTTTGCTTTCAGTAAACTTTCATTTAATCTAAACCTCATTCTATACTCTGTAGTTTCCCAAGTGAGCCAAATATGTCATTCACAAGTTTTTTCACCACACCAATAGCCAGTCTAGGACCACAGGTTGCTTTGAGTAAAGGTTATGTTCCTTTACTCAAACTTCTATTTTTGTACCTAGAATAATATTTAGTAGTTTTTTCCTCCATGTTTTTATGTAATTTTAAAAAATTTTAATTATTGTATTCAAACTTTTATGATACTTGTTCAAGATATTGGGTCAGTTGACCACCAGAGAGTTGTAGCCATGTGGAAAATGGATTAGAAGGAATAGGGCTACCAACTGGTGAGAGATGGT
Source organism: Pteropus alecto (assembly GCF_000325575.1). NCBI lineage: Eukaryota > Metazoa > Chordata > Mammalia > Chiroptera > Pteropodidae > Pteropus > Pteropus alecto. The sequence goes on from NW_006438906.1 coordinate 624,236, forward strand.
GATTGAACTGTGATAGCGGAGATGGAGAGGTGAAGATGGATTTGAAATATGTTTTATAGGTATAATTGACAATGTTTGATGATGGGTTAGGTTGCGGAGTAAGAAGGAGGAGGAGTCAGGGATGACAGGCTTCTGGCTTTGGTATTGGGGTGGATGTGGTATCCTTCAATAGGAGTGGGCACATTGGAGATTAGAGGGTAAATGAGTAGGTTTTGGACAAGTTGAATACAAGACGTCTAGTAGGCTGTTGGATATATGGATATGAAATCTAGAGATGCTTTAAAAAGACCCATTTTGAAAAATGGCACATAATGGAATGGGTTGAAGACATTCTGTATTTTTCAATGGTACTGGTAAAATTGGATATCTGTTTTTAGTGGGTAGTTAGAGTCTCACTTCCTACCATATTAAAAAATTAGGTTAACAGTCTAAATGTAAATATATAAAACTATAAAAGTGTCAGAAAATGTTGTAAAAGTCATAAAGGAAAAAGATTTAATTACATAAAAATGTAATTAAAAGATTTAAATACATGAAAATGCAATTAAAAGATTTAATTACATAAAAATCGTAAACTTTGGTGTAGTAAAAGTCACCTTAAATAAAATAAGAAAATAAGCTGCAGATTGGGAGGAAATGTCTGTGACATATAATAGGTTGAGTTAGTTATCTGTGGTAGGCAGGATAATGCCCCAAGATGTCTGCATCCTAATCCCTGGAACCTGTCAATACATTACATAGAAAAGGGAATTAAGGTTGCTAACCAACTGACTTTAAGACTGATAAAGTATCTTGGGTTATCCAATTGGGCCCAATGTAATTAACAAGTATCTTTAAAAGTGGAAGAGGTAAGCAAAAGCAGAGTGATGTGATGTGAGAAAAACCTGCCTTTGCTAGCTATGAAGGTAAATAGGGCCAGTAACCAAGGAATGTGGGCAGCCTCTAGAAGACAGGAAAGTCAAGGAATGAATCCTACCCGGTGCCTACAGAAAAGAATGCAGCCCAGTCTATTTTTCTGACAAATTTGTGTTGCTTTGTGGTAGTTTGTTATGGCAGCAGCAGAAAACTAATACAATATCCATAACAGTGCAGTAGAAAAATGGGTAAAGGATATAGACAGGCAATTAAAAGAAATTCAGATGGCCACTAAACATGAAATTCACTTGTTTTTGTGGCCCTGGGGATGGTTGAGCTGACCCAGGAAGAGAAAAGAGCAGAGGGCTGAAAAGAAATGGTTGGAAAGATAGGTGGAGAACTTGTGGTTCAAGTGGGTAAAGAAGGGGACCGACCATACCCAGGACCAAAAATAGCTGCCTAGACCCACATCAGTTGTGCTCATGTGAATGGATGTATTCTTTTCACTTTCTGTGAAGTGTATCTTAAGGGCAGCCCTGGATTGTGCTCCCCTGGCCTTCCAGCCTTACCCTGTAGAGTAGGGTCGTGTAGACTCCAGATCGATTATTTGTGAAGGGCTTGAAAAAGTTAAGCCTGCAGAATCCTGAGCTCTTTACTTCAGGGACCTGATCCTGAGGGAATATAGCTGCTGAGCTGCAGAATTTAATAAGGAACTGACATTCTCAGTAACCCAGACTCCAAAGAAGACATGAATAGGATTTATCTAGTTCAGCTTGTTTATTAGGATTTCCTCTGCTTGTCTCTCCAGCCCTAACTGGTTTGGCTTCAGGTCTTGGGGTACTAGGTGCCAGTACTAACAGCGTTTCCTCTGCTGACTGGATTTGGTGGGTAGGGCTCCATGGGTACCCAGAAACTTGGCTAACATCCTTTGGAGACTCCTGCTAAGGGGAGTCTGAGGTGTGGGGGAAGAGAGATGCTTCTCTGTATGGGCCCAAGGGCAGTGCTTACAATGCTGAGGGGTCGGGATATCACCAGCTCCCAGCCCAGCTTCTCGCTTATCTTGGGGACTTGCAACCTTGGAGTGAAGCTGCTGAGGGAGAGCAGTCTGTAGAGAGCTCTGGTTTCTGTGCTGAAATCCTTGGGAAAGTCTGCATGCTAGTCTTTCAGCCTGGCCTGGGCGGCTCTTCATTGTAACTGTGGATGATCCCAATCTATGGTCTCCTACTTTGGGTTTCCTGGGGCTTTCTCTCTTTTTCACTGAAGATAGGGCTGAAGCCTTGTCTTGTGTGTTACCTAAGACTGGAACCTCAGAGTTTGAGGGCTCTTCCAGGGCTGGAAAGTTCTTACCAGCCTCCTTGTGAACATGTGGTCCCTGGGGTGAGACCTGGGCCACCATCTTCGCCTGCATTCTTTCCTCTCTCTGAGACTCTTGTTCTTCCCTGCCAGACCATTGTGGCTGAGGATGGGAAGAAGAGTGGGAGTGACAACAGTGGGAGATCTGGACAGATGGAGATACTGTGCTCTCAACTTTTAGGGGATGACAGCTTGAAGAGTAGGGACACGGTTTGGGGGGATGGATCTGCTGTGGGGGGCAGGAAGAGAGTCTCCAGGTGCTTGGAGTTTTGGAGCTCAGAGCAGGGGAGCTGCCAAATGATTGACTTGGGCCAGGGGATCTAGAAGCAGGGCTCTGCTGCAGTTTCTTCAGCCTAAGTTCCAATTCTCTACTCCAGTGCCAGGCCCGGATCTCAGGGAGGATGGGCACCTCTGAGACAGTTTCTCTCTGGGAGGGCGGAGTCTCCTCCTTACCTCCTGGGAACAGCCCTCCCTTGGTTACGCCAGTCTGGTTGGGTTCAGTCTTCAGAGCTTCAGGTAGGGTGGGAGGCCAGGGTATTGGCTGCAGGGGATCTACTGCTGGAGGGCTGAGGCCCTGTGAGATCTCCCTTTGTTGCACATTTCGCCATACTAATTCAAGGTCAGTGTGTGGATCTGGTAGAGGAGCATAGAGTGAGCTGAAGGTTGGGGCTGGCAGTTCAGTGGCCCAGCATTTCCTTCTCTGCTCCACTGCTCCCCTCTCAGGCTTACAGTTGCTTTGGTCTTCAATAGACTCACTTATGTGAGACTCTGATATAGAGTTCAGGGGTGGGCTGGGGCCCCAGAATGGGGACCAGGGAGCACAACAGATTTCTTTCTGCTCTGTGTTTCCTGTATCAGGCTCAGAGTCAGACATTATTCCCAAGGGGCTAGCTTCGTATGGGTCTTGGGGTAAGCTTCGAGGTGGGCACTCAAAGGCCCAGGAGTTCTTTCTCCTTTGTATATCCCCACAGCTAGCCTCAGAATCAGACAAGACCTCCATAGGGCTAACTCCAAGGGGCTCCAGTACAATAGCTGGCTGTGGGCCAAGGGCCAGAGATGGGGTCTTAGAAGCCCAGGAATTGCTGTAATGTTCAATGTCCTTCCATGCAGCTTCTGATCTAGTGAGTCTTCCAACGGGATTGTTTCTTTGGGGTTCTAGAACAGGAGCTAGAGATCGGCTGTAATCAGGGCCTAGATACTCAGAGATCCAGAGGTTCTCTTTCTGCCCCATGGTCTCCCACAAAGCCTTGGAGTCAGACAGGACTTCCTGGGGGCCCATTCCCAGGGACTCCAGCAGAGAGGCTGAGGGAAGGCTAGGAGATGAAACTGGGTCTGCAGAGACCCCAAAATTTTCTCTACTCTGCATGCCCTTCCATAGAGTCTCAGATCCTGATGGGACACATGCAGAACTGGTTCCATAGAGCCCTGGTTTGAGGTCCAGGGTGGGGGGCTCGAGGGCTGGAGGGTTTCCTGAATTTTCTCTGTGTCCCCAGTAGGGCTTGTATCCAGATAGATCTCCCAGGGAACTGCCTCCCTGGATTTCTCGTAGGGGGTCTGGAGGAGGGCAAGGAGCTGGCATTGGAGACCCAGAGATCTGAGGGTTCTCTCTGTGCCCCATGGTTCCCCAGATGTCCTTAGGTGCAGAATGTCCTCCTTCAGGACTGACTTTTTTGGGTTCTAATAGAGAATCTGGAGGTTGGCATTGGGCTGGCATTGGGGGCACAGAGGCTTGAGGATTCTCTTTCTGTCCTGTGGTTCTCCACTGAGTCTCACATCCAAGTGGAGCTCCCAGGGGGCTAGTTCCTTGAGTCTCTGTCATAGGGGCTACAGATTGGCAAGGGACCAGGATTGGAGGCTCAGAGATCTCAGGATTCTCTCTTTGCCTTGTGGTTTCCCAGAGGTCTTTAGATCCATAAAAGCCTCGTATAGAACTAAGTCCCTGGAGTTCTGACAAAGAGGCCAGAGTTGGGCTGGGAACTGGCATTGCCGGCTCGGGGGCTTTTGGGTCCTCATTCTGCCTCATGGTTCTCCATGGGGCCTCAAACCTAGTCAGGACTCCCAGAAGGCTAGAAGGATACAGCAGAGAGTCAGAGAGGGAATCTGGAATGTGGTGTTGGAGGCTGGGATCCCATGGCACCCCCCACCAGAACTTGGAGCATCTAGTTCTTTGGAGTTCAGGATGTGGGTACAGGTCTTGATCCTCAGAGACCCAAGGGACCTCTCTCTGCTGCATAAGCCACTGCATATGTGCCTCAGCACCAGATAGGACTCCCTTGTGGTCTGTGAGAAAGGTCATACCATGGATGGGTAGTGATGGAACAGAAAGGGAAGGTAGAGGGGGAAGTTGCTGAGGATTGGGGGCTATCTTTTCCAGATCACCTGTAGTATGGACTTCATGGGTAGGAAGCTGAGTTGGGGACCAATACTGGGGAAGCAGCAGGTTGAACCTAGGCAGGAAGGCAAGCTTGTTGAAGTAGACAGGACTAACAGGCAACTTCAGGGGAGAGCGACTGCTTGAGCTCAGGAAGATGGCCTCCAAGGACTCACTGTGCAGAGAAGGGAGACCCCAGAAGAGCTGGCTTTCTCTCTGCTCTAGATGGCTCCCTGAAGCTGTCTTGTGCCTCACAGGCAGGTTGGTCAGGATCTGAAAGGTGGGGAAGGATCTGGAAGGGCTTGGGGCCTGCATGAGTACTAGCTCTGGGGTCCCTATGGCCTCGTGGAGGCTCTTAGAATCACAGGATGGCTGGGATGGGGCTGCTGTGGCTTGTTCTCTAATAGGATCCTCTTTGGGAGGAGAACATGGATCGAGAGATGTCTCTTCCTCTTCCTCCTCTTCCTTCTCTTCCTTCTCTTCTTCCTCCTCTTCCTCCTCTTCCTCCTCTTCCTCCTCTTCCTCCTCTTCCTCCTCTTCCTCCTCTTCCTCCTCTTCTTCTTCTTCTTCTTCTTCTTCTTCTTCCTTCTTCTTTTCCTCCTCTTCCTCCTCTTCCTCCTCTTCCTCCTCTTCCTCCTCTTCCTCTTCTTCCTCCTCTTCCTCCTCTTCCTCCTCTTCCTCCTCTTCCTCCTCTTCTTCTTCCTCTGACTTCTGCTTCCATAGACGATCAAGGAAAGGCACATGGTATAGAAGTGGTAGTAGGCCCTGGGGAGTAGAGAAAGATACTTTCAGGCTTGAAGCCTTTTCAGAGGCACAAGCTATGTCATGAAGCCCTCAGCCTTTGTTCCACACTCAGCTGGCCCCACATCTATGGTTCATAGTCACCTATCTGATGTTAATAACTATTACCCAGCCCACATTTGGAGATCATTCCTTACATAATCCTATATCTAGGGTCAGTGATCACTCACTAGGCTTCAAGTCTAGTCATTGATTGATCCCTCACCCAGCCTCACATTTAAGGCTAATAGTCACTCACTTGGGCTCACATCCATGTCAATGATTCCTCACTCAAATTCACATGTGGTGTCAACAGTTATTCAGCCTTCTGCACACCCATGTCACCCACCTTGTCTTGCATCCTGTCCCCAGAGTACCAGGGCTGAAGATGTTTCCAACTCCCAAGCTGCCACCATCTCCGGATCTGCCAAACCATGAACAGGAATAGTGTCACTAGATTCCCTGTACTCTGGAGGCAGCTGCTACCACAGTATCTGCAGGCCAGGGCATGGGTCAGCTGGGCCCAGAGAAGCCCCTTGTCCCACTTAGCTCCAAGCAGGTCCTCTAGCAGCCATTCCATTTTCCTCAGCCTAGTGGCAGTTTATCCTGATGTCATCACTACACAGAACAAAGAACTCCCATCCCCCACATGCCTAACAGCCTTCTCCCTGAATTTAGGGCCAAAAAATTGCCTCCACCAGACAACTTGTAGTTCTTACATTGAAACCTGGGGGATCAGATTTCCTTTTGTCTTGATTGCCAAGGTCAGAATTATGCTTTAGGGATTGTGGTTAAGGACATGAATTCTAACATCAAACTGCCTCATTCAAATCCTAGCTCTACCACTTCCTACCTGTGAAATTTCAGAACTGCTTAATTTTTCAGTGCCTCGGTTTTCTCATCTGTAAAATGAGAATGATATTATTACTTACCACATAGGGTTGTTTTGAGGATTAAATGGATAAATTTATGATTAGAATTGTACATAGTGTGTTATATTAAAATTTTATTTCTTTTAAGGTTCCAGATTACAAGGCTCATTCCATCTTTAATAGATGGAATCTGTTCTCTCTTTTTTTTAAATCTCATGTCAGCTATGAACTGTCTTATTTGAAGAAGAAAAGTTGAGTCCTGATGGAAAATAGAGAAGGCAATACTGAATATTTATTCTGTGCTAGTTAATTTACACTTATGGCAGGATAACTTATCAAGTTATTAATTGTTATCTCCTACTTGCCAAAGGAGACCCCCAGTAGAATAAAAAGGTAACTTTGCTCTTCTGTCTTCCAGAAATTCCAGGGTTTTTGTCTCATGGAATTATTAATGAATTTTGTTTTTTCTAGTTCCAAATCAAAGTTGTAAGACACCTGGTCTACAGTCTTATCTAGGCTTTTGTGTGGGAGGGGAATTTAATTTAGTTGGGTGCTCTAGAGAAGGAGAAGATGGAGGACATGCTGAGTTGCCCAAGGATAGCAGTGGACCCAGGGACTTGGGAAAAGAAATATAGCAGTGGGTTCCATGAGTGACCAGTGCTGTACAAAAGTCCGCTAGGAGGCAGCAGGACTTCTGATTAGAAAAGCTGATTTAATGGTTAGGGCACTAAACATCTATCACATAGTCTTGGGAACTGCACCAAAAGATGCTGGTGTACATACTTGGCAGAAATGCTGTGGAGCCTTTGAATAGACCATATGGATTTAGATAATGCACAACCATGGCAGACTCAAGCTGAGGCTCTTTTCTAAGTGGCTTTCTTTATGGGCAGTATATACCACACTAAAGGAAAAAAAGGCCCCCCAGTCATGACGAATATTGATTATCTTTGAACCCTAGTACATGGTAGTTTTGAGCCAGATTTAATTTAATTTAGAAAAATTAAATAATGTGATATTTCTTGCTCCTTATTGTTATGGAACAAATTTATACTCTAACATTTATTATCTCATTTAATCTTTACAACTCTTTGAAGTAGGTATGTTACCTCTTTTCACATAAGGGGAAACAGCACAGAGAAGTTTCCAGAAGGTAGAGCCAGGGATTGGGAACCCCCTTGAACTTTGAGGAATCATTTGGATATAAGTTACACAATATGAAATCCAACAAGTGTAAATAAAATGGGGCTATATTGACTCATAACGGAACAGACTGGGGGTAGGACTGGCTTCAGGTAGGATCAATTCAGGGACTCAATTCAATGTCATCAGGATTCAGTTTCCACTTCTTGGCTCTCTGTCTTCTGTGCTGACTTTATTCTCAGGTTCTGTGTGGTAGCAGGTTCAAGTGAAGCTAAAAACGTGGTGTCGCTCTGACAACATTGTGACTTATGGGTTCCAGTTGGTCATGTATCGATTCCTGAACTACTGATTGTACTGCTCAAAGGGGAGTAGAATGCTGCTTCTGACAGGTCTGAGTCACATACATACCCTTGGAGTAAGGGTGTGGAGGGAAGACCACTCCACTTGCACATGGACTGAGACTGAAGAAGTGGGATTGTGGTAGTTTCTCCAGAAGACATAGACATACTGTTTCCAGAAAGGTGTATGCATGTTGGTATAAAAACAAGACAAAACAGATGTCCACTACAGCCCTCTCTAACTTCCTCATTCTGTTTTCTGGCCCAGAGCTATGTCATTATCCTTTTATGATTCGAGACTTAAGTTGAAGTGTGAACACAGGTCCTCTGAAGGTTGGGGAAGAGGCTGGTTGGGGCCCATGGCAGAGATCTTGAAGAGGGGGAATCTGTGGGAGACCTAAACATCTGTGTGGATAGATCTTTCAATGACCTAGATGCTCAATTCCTAGACTTGTTCATACCAGAGCCTTTTATCTCTGCTCCAATCCAGCTTTGGTCATATCTGAAGCCTCATCATCAGGAATTACTCTGCCTTCTGAGATAATACAGTCTGGCATCCTGCCCTCTGACTTCAACCTCCATATTTGTCCTAAAGATGACAGTTCATCAACCTTGTCAGGATGTCCATTCATTCCATCGATCCTTCCATTTTCTCCTTGTTCATGATCAACCTCTTGCCTTCATTTCCTCCCTCTCTATGATAGACTTCATGGTCCATCATTTAATCAACATGCCAAACATTTCTCAGTTCATTTGCCTTCTATGATTTCTACCTGACAAAATCCTAACTCTCTGCCTCTTTCAGACCTGCCATCTAGGAAGCAGCTCAGCCCAATTGGATAAAATCACACATGAGTAAGTTGGTACCACCATAAACTCATGGTCTACAACTAATAGTCAGCTTTATGATCACTTGAAAAACATTTATTCATGCATTTCATTTATTAAGTGCCTGCTATGTGCTAGACATTGTGCTGAGTACTTGGGATACATCAGTGATCAAAACAAGCAAAGCTCCTTGTCCATTGAGCTTACTTCATTGATTCCTTAAAAACTCTCCCATTCTCCTCAAAATTCAATTAGAACTTTCTTCACTTTCTTCAACTTTTTCCTGCCTGTAGCCGATCTGCCAGACCTCCACTTTTCAAAGGAACCAGAACCATCAGATGGGAACTTGCCACAGTCAAAAACCATTGAGTACAACCTCCTTCCTTCCTGCTACAGTGTAAGATGTCATTCTGGGAGGCCTTCCTTGCCCCTCCCAAACAAGGATGGGTGCCCTTATCCTCCCCTCCTCCGCCCCCAGCACTTTCTACACTAGATTGTAACTTCTTTCTTTTTTTTCTTTTTTATTCATCGGTATTTGTCACAACCTTTTAAAGCAGAATGTAACTTGAGCACTACATTTCCATTCACAAAACTTGCTCTAGTTGCTTTCAAAGGGCTTTACAACATGCCTAGGTAGGCTTATAATTTTGCTAAACAGTACTTTTCTTTGGAAAACAAGCTCTAGGGATAGTTACTCCTATCAAGTTGGTTTCGCTTAACTTACTAAATTTCTAGAGGCCGTACATGCAGTTGCTAACTACAGGGGATAGCAGGTTTGAACAGAGCCTAGCAGATGAAAGCTGTTTTAACTAATGTTTTTCTTTTAAACATCACAGTATATCTCAGAACACTTCAGTGACAAAAGATTTGGTCTACTAAGGAATCTGCCTGATAGCTAAATACTTAAGGACCGCAAAGACCTTATCTAACCAGTTTACTGCTTTCACTCCAGCATCTGGTGTTTAGTATCCGGTTTGAACTTCCTAACTTCTGGGTCAAAGAATGAGCAATGGGCGGGATTTCTGCTCATGGGCGGGGCCTGCTCCGGGGCGGGGCCTCAGGAATCTCTTCAAGCTTCCTAGCGGCCACCTCAGGAGGCATCCCCTCAGGACGCCGAAGTCTGCCTCTTTGGCCCCCTCGAGTCCAGAGGTGGGCAGTTAAGCTCAGCCGAGATTCAAGCTGGGCGTTTCAGATGCCTCAGTGCCGTTCCCGCCGCAGGACTCCCTCACTTAGGTTGGCGGGGCCTGTGGGTGGGGCGGCTGCGCCAGGGACCCACCGCTGAGCCTCCGAGTGTCCACGCGCGGCCTTGGCCTCCTTCGCTCCCTTTCCCTCTGTTTTTCTGTCTCTTCCCCTCTCCCCTCATTCCTCCCCTTTCCTCTCCCCGTCTCCCTCCTCCATAGGGACATCGAGTTTAGGGCTTGGCCAGCGGCCCAGCTCCAGTTGCCACTTGGGCCCTGTCATGTCCAGTACCCCTGATAGGCCCAGTGTCCTAAAAATGACAGTGAAACCTCACGCAGCCACCCCTTTGGGAGAGGTTAGTTTCTCAAACTCCCTGCTTTCACAAGAGGGATGATGCCCACAGTCCCAGGGGAGTTGTTTCGGAAGAGATGAAGGGAGCTGTGAGGCCGAGGTGGGCTAGTGGGAATGATGGGTGGAAGCCCAGCCCAGACCCATCAGGGCAGAATGCCAGTGGGCTGAGTCCTGAGGGGCAGAGGCAGACCTGGGATTGAATCTGTGGGAGGACCATAGTGAGGCATTCTAGCAGACAGGAAAGGCTGCAGGCTTCTAGAAAGGGGGAAAAACCAAGGCAACTGTCTTTAAATCTCAGGTGCTGGTACTTTACTGCATTTATTGAGGGTCTGCTATGTGTCAACTCCTGTATGTGATAGGAATTCTAGCTATGTCCTACTAGAGGTAGAAGGAAATGATGTTTTTAGAACTATTTTTCCCATTATGATAATATTACATAGTGAATTTGAAGATATGGAAAAGTAAAAGAATCCCATGAATTTCCAGTCTCAACATAATTTTCACAGCATTTTGATGTATTTCTCTCCAAACTTTGCTATTCATATTTTTACATTGTTAAAATAGAGGTTTTTTTAGGTAGGAAAGCAGTTAATATTTTAGCATAAATCTTTTCTATACTCTAAACTCTTCCTAAACATCATTTTTAATGACTGTTATTCTCTGAAGTAGGTTTTCTGTGGTGAGTTGGCCACTCATGTGGATAGTTATTTTAGCACTGACTTCTATAGCTCGTCTCCTACATTCCAGTTGTTTCCTAAACATCCCCAAGCTCCATTTCCCACAGGTACCACAGGCCTAACATCTTCATAATTTAAGCCATTTTCTTCTGTCCCAACCTGCTCTTCTTGTTGTATTCCCCAAAGCAATTAGTATCACCTAGTTACTCAAGCAAGATACACAGGAGTCATTCTACACGGTTCCCTCTTCATCTTTCCCATAATCAGTCACCAACGTTTGCTAATTTTCTCTGCTAGTTCTCAAATCTGTCTCTCTTTCCCATCCTTACTGCCACCCTGGTAGTTCAGGCCCTCATCGTTTTTCTCATAAATTTTACAGTAGCCTCCTAGCTGACCTCCATTCCTACAGTTTTGTTCATCTTAAATCCTTTCCCTTCACTACTGCCAAAGCAATCTACCTAAAACAAAAATGACTCTGATACTGCCCTCCCTTAGATCTTACAGTTAGGCCATACTTTCTACATGGTATAGAGAACCTCCTACCTGCAGATCTCTTCTTTCGCTTCTCTTGCCATTACCTGCTTGCATTTGTTATTCTAGTAATAGAAGAAAGTTTGTAGTTTTCCCCTGAGCCCAAATGCTGTTCATTGCTTCTATATCTTTGCTCATTGTGATTTTTATTTCTGTCTGGAATACCCTCACCACTTTTCCACATGGCTGATTTTTCTTTTTCTTTTTGGCTGATTCTTAATTGTCCTTCTATTCCAATTTAAGTATTATCTCCCCAGGGAACCTACCCCGAAAGTCCAGGTTGGGCTAAATGTCCCTTCTTTCTGCTCTACATAGTGATTATCTCTGTCTTTTCAATTAAAACATCCTTTAAAACACTTTAAATCTATTTACTTTGTGTACTTTTTCTTATAATTTTCTTATAATGTAGTCTGAGTATGTATTATTTTTCAGTTTGGAGTCTCTCTAGATTCTCACTTATGGAGGTCTGTTTCCTTGTATGTTTGATATATTTTATTAGGAGCTATATACATTTGGTTAAACTTTAACTTTGTGAATCCTGAAGGGCTTAGATTGAGATGATCTGTCTTGGTTTCTTCTGGGTGCTAGAAGATACCACCAACGTGGAACTGTTTCTTTCTTTTCCTTTTTTCTTTTTCTTTTCTTTCTTTCTTTCCTTTTTTCTTTTTTTTTCTGTCTATACCTTCTATTTATTTCTTGGATTGGGATTTCTCAGGCCATGAGTATATTGTAAATTCAGATCCTGGGACTGCATGAGACTAGGGCTGTGATTATAAATTATGAGGGGGAAGTTATTAGTATTATATTAGTATTGTGAGTTTTTCCACTCAGTTTTGATAGTTTTGTATATTTCTCAAATCTGTCTCTCCTCCCCATTCTTGTGTCACCAGAGACAAATTGATTTTACTATTGATTCTTGTTGACAGCATGCATATTTTCTTGTTCAGGTCTTCAAGATATTGCTCCTTTGGGTGCCTGGCTTTATGTGCAGTTTTAGATTCAGCTCCCCTACTTCGTCAAGTCTAAATAATATTCCTCAGTGGGGCTGGTAACCAGCAAAGCTTTAGGTTTCTGGGTTGGGCATATTTTCAGGACAGTCCTGATGTCTGTGTTGGTTTTCCATTTAATTTTGGCTCCAAAATTTCTTCCTTCTTTCCTCCTTCCTTCCCTCTCTTCACTTCTTTCTCCCTTCCTTCCTTCCTTCCTTCCTTCCTTCCTTCCTTCCTTCCTTCCTTCCTTCCTTCCTTCCTTCTTTCCTTCCTTCCTTCCTTCCTTCCTCTTCCTTCCTTCCTTCCTTCCTTCCTTCCTTCCTTCCTTCCTTCTTTCCTTCCTTCCTTCCTTCCTCTTTCTTTCCTTCCTCTTTCTTTCCTTCCTTTTTTCCCTTTCCTTTCCTTCCCTTTTTCCTTCCCTTCCCTTCTTCCTTCTTCCTTCCCTTCCCTTCCCTTCCCTTCTCTTCTTGTTATTAAGAGCTTCCCTTACTTTCTTGTGAGCTCAGCAATGCATTTAAAGGTGTATTTGCTTTAATTTATTCAGCATTTGGGTGTTCTGCAGTGGAAGGGCATTTTATAATATCTAGTCTAGTTAAATTGCCAGAAATGGAAACCCTAGAGACTTTGTTTTAAAAAATGGATTCTATTTTAGGCTTACTTGCAGATTTTTACAATGGAATCTCTGTCCAAGACTTATTTGCTTTTTTCTTGGTTATTTAAAAAAAAATTTTTTTTTTTTAATCAGAATAATGTTATGCACATTGTTTTAAAAGTCAGATGGTAATTTAAGGTCTTTTAACAAAAAGCAGGCTCTTTGTCCCCACTTTCTTCTACCACAAATCCTGCTTACTGATGGCAACCACTTTAAATTCTTTGGTTATTTTTTGTATTGTTGACCTCCTTATTTTTAAGTAATATACTTTTACCAATATTTCTTGATATATTAATTTTAGACATTATATATTGATTTCTGACTATGGAAGATGAAGATTAGGCTTTCATCACCATCCCCATATAGTCACCAAACTCCTAATATAGTTATATTATAATTTTTGGTTAAATCATTGTTAAGTATTTATATTAAATAGGCTATATAAATATTGTTTACTATTGTGTGAAACAGTATACTCTAATTATGTTTCCTTTTTCATATAACTTTTTTGTTTTTCCAGTATGCAATTTTCTCACTCTCTGGTTTTCTATATATACCTTAGTCTCTCAAGCCTGCTTACCACATGGTCAAAAATCATCAAATAATCATTCGGAATTCCTTGCCCCATGCCCCACCCCCACTTTCTGGGTCTGTTGAGGTTCATGGGGTGAATTGGCTTACTTCCCTTGTCTTCTTCTGCAGGTACTTATCTTGGTAGTTACTTCTGCTCTGCTAAGTCAATTACCACTCCTCCATTTGCTTTCCGATACATTTCTTATGTATCCCCTTCTACTCTTGTCATCTCCAATAGTTTATTTTTCCTTTGCTTTTAGTGAGATTTTGGGTGAGAGAGAGATAAGTATGTTTGATCCACTGTAATTAACTGGGACCCAAACACATAATTTTAAATGTGTGACAGGACATGACTCATTTTCTCTTCAATATTTGAAAGTATTTTTATAGAGATCTCAAGTTTTAAACAACGTATATAGTTGTTTATATATATAATATGGCATGTTACAGTTATCGTGCCATTATTGTGCACATAATATTGTGCACTGAAATTGCTTTTGTGAGATGATTTCCTTTATGTTGTGTGGAGGAAATTCACTTAAATGAGTCCTCAGAGTTGACTACAAAGGGAAGCAGAACTGATACCCAAAGTTCAATAAGGGTCATCACCAGTGCAGCATAAATCTTGTGAAAAAGGATTTTTGGGTGATAAACACCAAAAGAATGCTCTGCAGCAGAGAAAAATGAAAAAGCTGTTAGTTGCATAAAAAATATTTCACAGATAATAAAATGGACTATTAAGAGACATTTTTAATATATATATATATCAAATTTAACAAGTTTTCTTTTAACAGTCATTTTAACATGTGAATAAGATAAACATTATTAATGAAACATCTTTCATCCTTTTTTTGGTACTGTTTTCAAAACCCAGTATATATTTTACACTTATAGAACATCTCAATTCAGACTAGCCACATTTCAAAGTGCTCAATAGCCACATGTGGCTAGTGGCTACTATAGGTGACAACATAAGATTGAATTATAAAGACAGTTCAGAGCAAATACTTGCAGACAGTTCAGATATTTGCAGAACAGTTCCTCAACACACACTCATCAATCACCTTACCTTCTCAGGTGTCTCTGGGTCAAGTCTTTCCTTTGTGATTGAGCCGATCTGGAGAGCGATGCTGAGGTACTAGAGTCTAAGCTCTATATCCAGGGGGCAAAATTGTATTGAATGGAGCATACATACACCGGTGTTGGTCTGAGATTATTTGCTCTTACCAGTAAGGACTACTGACTAAAAGTCAGTTGAGGATCACATACATTTGTGTGAGATTTTCAAAGAAGAAAAAATGGAAAATATTTTAATCACTTTAAAAATGAATTTCTGCATAAAAACTAATTCATTAATTCAATGTAGAAAATCATATTATTCATACATAATGACTGTCTACTACTTGCCTAGAGAGAGGGAGAATAAGAATTAAATCCAATCCCCTCATTTATTTCTTGTCTTTCAGCATCAATGCAGAGGGAAGAAGAGGAGCAAAGGGGGAACATTTGTAGGTAAGCTTCTGTCTATTCAGTCTAGAGCTTTCAAGGGTTAAATTTAATTTCTTCTTTACACAAGACTTAGGTCCACAGTTTCTGAAGACATCAGCTGCTAGAACCCATCCCTCTCAGGAAACAAAACTCTCAGCAGGGAGATTCATAGGAAAGAGTCAGAACCTGGGACACTTCTTGGGTTCCCTGCTGGGCCCATATATGGGAATGAACAAATGTTGGAGCTGGTCATTGGATCTTTCCCACTAGGTGAGATGCAATGGAATGAATAACTGGAGGTGGAGCTTTTGGGTCCTGATTTGGGACAAATTTTTTAACTTTTTTAAGGCTCAGATTTCTCCTTGAAATACACTTGGCCTGCATCCCTCACAGCATGGTTAGAAGGATCAGCTGGGATAATGTATAAAACACTGTTCCATATGAGCTTGTTGATTGTCGTCACAGACTATTTGACCTTGTATACTAATGCTTGTGGCTCTCAGAGTCTAGTTTCCCAAGAGCCTCCTTCAAAGGACCATTTTACACAGCTCCCTAAAATCTCTTTGCTCTTACCTTCACTACATGTGACTGAATCTCCTTGTTTCCCAGCGTGGAGAGCTTACCAAAAAGGAGCTCATGTGACATGGGACCTGCTTGCTCTTCGGAAAAGCAGGTATTGATGAGTATCTTTTCTTTCTTTTTTGTACCCTTCTTCCTAGCATGCCCTATGTGATTCCAGGGTCCCAGTGCAGCTGAGGTTGATATGGGAAAGTAAACCTATAAGGAAGGGAATGTGAAATAAACTCCCTGCTTTAGGAATAAAAGAAGTCAGTGATGTGGGGAATGTGACTTCTGCCAGGCCTGCTGGGCTCTCCCTTCCCTGTTTTGCATCTGGCTGTAGCTTGTATTTCCTCCCTATTGCAGACATCTGGGCAAGCTTCTTGATGAGGACAGTTAGCAGCAAGATCACTGTTGGGAGGGTCATGATAGAGTGACTGTAGAAACTGATCTTCTGATATTTGGTGAGGTAGGGGAAGTTGTTGCTCCCCGTGTCTCCTTTGGCTTCCACAGGTCCTCTGCCTGAGCTCCCATTCTCTCTTTGGCTTCCATTCTCTTACCAGATCCTCCAGAAAAATTAATTAAGAGCCCTTCTGTGTGGACCCTCTCAAACTGTCCTTTTTACCTCCCTGTCAACCTACAGCCACTATATAGGCCCATTTTTCCACACAATACTCCATCTTAACCTTCTTCATTGTCTTCCTTCTTTTACCTGTACTTCAACTTTCCTGTGGGCCCTAGGTCTACATCACTTTTTTAATTCTCATTATCGCCCTTCTTTCTGCCATTAGAGGCCACACTGTCATTCTTCCCGCCGCCCCCCCCCCCCCTCCCATTTTCACTGTCCTATTTTACTCATCTATGTTATCTCCTCCATCTTTGGAGCTCTCCTTACCACTGGGAACTCTCCTTGCCTTTGTATTCACTCAGACTTCTTAGACCCCCACCCCTCATTCTCATTTTTGTTTCAGGATCTCTGCTAATAGACTATACCTCTCCCCAAATACTTTCCTTTTCATCCTCAAGACTGGGCTTCTCTTTGTAACTAGGCTTTTTATTACTCTCACCACCAGGTGCCTTTTATCCACCAGCACTTTTGCCACTGAATACACTTTTTTATTGGACCATTTTCCACCTCTAACACTTGCCTTTTCCCTTCTTCCTGCAGAGCACAGAGATCCTGTTCTCCTGCTACACTTTATATCTAGACCATATCACCTCGCTTGACTCCATCTTTTCTCAGGTTATCAATCTCTTATACTTGGCTCCCTCTTATTCACTTTTTAAAATGTTATTTTAAACAATCAAGGTTCAATTCCCATACCACAGAATTCAATTCACCCCTTTAAAGTGTACCATTCAGTAGTTTTTAGGATATTCTCAAAGCCACTATCTAATTCCAAAACATTCTTCTCAACAAGAGGTGTACCCATTAACACACTTCTCATTCCCTTCCCCAGCCCCTGCCAACCACTAATATACTTTTTGTCTCTATAGATTTGCCTGTTCTGGCTATCTCAAATAAATGGATTTATACAATATATGTGACATTTGTTTCTGTCTTCTTTCATATAACATAAAATTTTGAAGGTTCATCCTTGTTGTAGTATGCTTCATATATCAGTACTTCATTCCTTTTCATCACTGAATTTTATTGTATGGATATACCATAATGCTGTCAGGCAGGAAGACTTTTCTCTTACTTGAGGCAGGGTCAGCTTTTCATTCTATCCAGGTCTTCAGTTAATTGAATGAGGCCCACCCACTTTAGGGAGGGAAGTCTTTACTCAATCTAATCTACTGATTTAAATATTAATCTTATCCAAAAAAAATTGCCTTTATAAAAACACCGAGAATAATCTTTGACCAAATATCTGGGCACTCTGTGGCTCAGTCATGTTGACACATGAAATTAATAATTACAGTGTGTTTTAAGAAATGTGTCCCTTTCTTCTAGGTTATACAATTTTTTAATGTGCAGTTGTTCATAGTACTATATTATAATCCTTTTTATCACTGTAAGTTTGATTTGATAATATTGTCCCCGCTTTCATTTATGATTTGTGATTTCAGTGTTCTCTCTTTTTTCTTAGTCAATCTAACTAAAGGTTTGCCATTTTTCATCTTCCCCCTCCACCTCCCCTCCACCTCCCCTCCTCCTCCTCCTCCTCCTTCTCCTCCTCTTCCTCCTGGATAGTTTTTGTGAATATTGAATTTTTCTTTCAGAACTTTGAGTATGTCATCCAATGCCAATTCCCATACCACAGAATTCAATTCACCCCTTTAAAGTGTACCCTTCAGTAGTTTTTAGGATATTCACAAAGCCACTATCTAATTCCAAAACATTCTTCTCAACAAGAGAAGAATGTTTTGGAATTAGATAGTGGCTTTGTGTCTTCTGATGAGAAATCAGCTAATTATCTTACTAAGGACTCCTTGTGTGATGAATCACTTTTCTTTTGCCTCTTTGAAGGTTCTCTTTGTCTTGTCTTTTGACAGTTTGATTATGATGTGTCTAAGTATGGATATCTTTGTGTTTATCCTGCTTGGAATTTGTTGAGCTTCTTGGATGTTTAGACTAGTCATTCATTCAACTTGGGAAGCTTTTGGCCATCATTTCTCCAAATATTATTTCTGCCCCTTTCTTACTTTCTTTCTGGGATTCCCATTATTTGTATGTTATGCTTGATGGTGTCCCACAGGGCTCCTAGGCTCTATTCATTTTTCTTCATTATTTTTTTTTCTTTCTGTTCCTCACATTGGGTAATCTCAATGGATTTATCTTCAAATTCATTGACTTTTCTTCCACCTGCTCAGATCTGATCTTGAGCTTCTATTGAAATTTTCATTTCAGTGATTGTACTTTTCAACTCCAGTGTTTCTATTTGGCTATACGTAAAAAAAAATTTCCATCTCCTATTGATAATATCTATTGATAATATACTTTCCATTAGTTTTTTTAGACATAGTTTTTTTGACTTCTCTGAATATATTTTAAATAGCTAATTTAAAGTCTTTGTCTAGTAAGTCCAATATCTAGGCTTCCTCAGGGTCACTTTTTATTGATTGCTATTTTTCCCCCTTGTATGTGTATGAGCCAAGTATTTTTCCTTGCATGTTTTAGTTTTCATTGAAAATTAAACATTTAAAATAATATAATGTGACAACTCTAGAAATCAAATTCTCTCCAGAGTTTGTTATTGTTTCTATTGTTTATATAGTGACTTTTCTGAACTAATTTTGTAAAGTCTATATTCTTTGTATACACTTTTTGTTCTTCTGGGACTATATTAGAGTCACTTGCTGAAATACAGGGCACTGCAGGCTCTCAACCATTATGGAGCACTGAAGACAAACCAGAGCAACTGCATAGTCTTTGACAACTCTCATATTCCCAGAGCTGGGGGCACCATTTACAGCATAAATGGAGCCAGCCCTTCTAGGGTCTCCCCTCTCTGTACAGTGAGTCCCTTGTGGCTACTGTCTTGGTTTCTAGTTGATTATTCCCCTCTGGAATCTCCCTTTGTTTTGTCAGTGGAATTTCTAATGCTGCTCCTCCGCTCTTTAGTTTAAAAGCAAGCTAAAGATTCTCCATTGCTTCCTTAGCTTTGAACCATGCTTTGTTCTCAGCCCCTACCTCAGGTCTACCTTTGGTCTTTGCTCCCACTCCTACTACCTTCTTTTTCCACCCCAAATTAGGGCCTCTGGAGTATCATTTCCTAAGATCCAGCATGAAGTGCATTCTCTCACCTCAACTGAAATTTAACACCTGTTACAGAGCAGATTGAAAATTTGTGGTTTTAACCTTTTTCAGTACAGCATGAATGTCTATGTGTCAGTTTCCATTCTTCCTAGAGAACTGCCTATAAGCAATACTATTTGGAACCAACTAGAGTGCCACCTTTGAAAGAATCCTATGTAACACTAGTGGGTCCTGGCTTGCAGAATCTAAGAGTCTCACACTGATTCAGCCTCAGGGTAACTAACAGACAAATCTTAACTACGCAACAATTATAGACTTTCACAGCCCTCCATATTTATGGGCCAAAGCAGCAAGGATCTAAGAAAGGTTGGATTGTGGCACCCAGGAAGTTTCCATGTGAGGGACCCAGCAAAGTTTCAGTCAGAGAATGACCTAGGGAAAGGTCTGAGGCATAGCCTTAGAAAGGGCCCCAAATGTAACCTATCAAGGAATTCAGAAAGCTACTCACTGAAGGTTTTGAGGGCTGATTCTGCAGAGGCGATAAAAAGTGACTTTTTGAGTCACTTGGAGAATGGGTCAGGAAATGACTTATCAATGTTTTCAAAAGAGAACCTAGACTTGAAGCGACTGGAAAATACCCTGAAGGTTTACTTGGATAAGAAGTTGGGGCAGATCTATCAAAGTGGGATCCCTATAGATGTGTATTGTTCATGGCTTTCTGTGAACTATACATTACCCACTCCTGGGAAATCCTATAGCTACTTGGATACTGGAAATACCCTCAATGAATCAGAAACAGTGCCTGAATATTTCTTGGAAGCTTTTCTTCCTTGATCTAGGCATTAGACAAGCACTAGGAAGCCCAGATTATATGGCTTTGGGTGTGGCAGAGGTAGAGCTTACCTCTCAGGATCCTTGAATCCATAAAACTGTTATGTCAATAGAGATCCAATCATGCTCCCTTCTCCAGTTTACCTTTCTCTCCTAGTCATCCGTGTTTAAGGGGTAGTGAAGCTGAGCTTGCTTAGTTCTTTGAAAAGAAACCTTTAGGCAGGTAAGGAGACAAGCCCATCACAAACAATTCAATTCCCACCCTGGATAGTTCCCAATCTGCCCCCTCACCTGTGAGAAAGGAAGGCCTAAGAGTCCTGAGATGTTGATCATGGTTCACACAGGACCCTCAGTCCAAGGAGAAGAGTAGACAAACTATTTAACTCCTCACACCCATCAGCATGGATAAATGGTGGCAGAGTGGGATTGTATGGGGAATAAGAGAAGCAGTCCAGAGTCATTCCAAGTTAAAAAATGGCAGGACATGACCCAAGATATGAGAGTAGAGTTTGTTCCAACAGACTTCTGCCACAGAGGAGTACCTAAGAGGCAGAGAACAGAGAGAAGAGTGTCTGGAAGAGATCACTACAAAGGGGAGCATCTTCTTGGAGTTTCCACTTTAGGAAAAGGATGTTGGAGATTAATTTAGGGATTTTTTTCAAGGTCCAGAGAGTTCAGGGAGATAATGAAATCTAAGAAGACTCTAGCTCCTAAGCCACAATCAGAAGATGTTCTGAGAGTCAATGAGCTGGGAAATGCCCAGAAACTACATGGCTATCTGAGCAGTCAAGGGGCTCCAGTGACCAAGGAATGCCCAAGATTCAGGGCGGCCAAGCCTTAAAGAACACAATATGGTTATACAAATGAGCAAATGACTGTCATAGTACTGTCATTACAAAATTACACACACACACGCACACATGGCTGTATAAAAGTCAAGATAGTAAAAGAGCTGAGGAAGACAGATTCTGGGAAGAGGGGTCTTTATCAGGTTTTCTCATTTAAATTAGCCCTTGAATCCTTTTACAATTTGTGTGTGTGCGTGTGCGTGCGCGCGCGCGCGTGTATTTAGGGTTACATAGACATTAAAGGACCACAAATCCACCATGTAGCCTCCAAAAAGGATAAGGCTAAAATTGCAGGTAGAGCTGCAGAGCCAGTTTCAGGGCTTTTGCATTGAAGTGCCCCAGGCCTCAGATAGCTTGGCTTCTAAGGTCTCATAGTCACATCCCCAGAGAGTGCTCGATGAGGATGTGAAAATTTCCTAGGTTCTGTGTATTCACATGGAATCCAGAGGGAGCAGTCTGGCACAGCAGACCTGGATCCCAAAGCTTCAGGCCTCGGGGAAGAGCCAGGACAAGAATTTAGCCCCAAGTGAAGAGAGGGACAACTTGAGGAGACTTGAAATAGGAGAGCATCGAGTAGGGGATGCAGGGTTAGAGCTCTCCCTGCCCAGGCCAGGGTATTAGTAGACACCCTTGTGAACAAGAGCCCTTGGTTTCTACGCTGGAACAGGCTCCTTCTAAAATTATTTTGGGTAAAAGGATGAAGCATTGTTCCAGGAAAAAAGGCAAGGACAGGAAGGTCTCTGTTAAAAGCCTAGTCAGTGTCAGCCTCTGTATGGGGCCCAGGACCAGGTGAAGACAGAACTGTCTTCATGGCACTGGGGACACTGAAATTCATGGATGTCATGAGCCTGATCCTGGAAAAGGTTAGGGCTCAGGCCCAGAGGAATATAAGCAGCAAGAGGAAGTCCAGGCTCAGGCAAAGCCCACAAATGAGCATTCTTGCGACTACAGGGTTCCTTCCTACCAATATCCAAGGAAAGTGACAAGTGCATCATGCAGTCAGCACAGCACATGGGCCCTGAGGGCTAAAGTTGTCTCAGCAAGGACAGTTCCTCAGAGGCCAGGACAGACATCCTTTGAAATTGTGAGATTTAAGGATCAGCAAGAATGTTCATGCCTCCCAGGAAGCCTGTGTCCCCAGCCAGGCCCCACCAGCATGGACCAAGGATTCCAGGTACTTCCAGGCTGTCCTCTTCACTGCCCCATCTGTTTGGGGGTGTTTCTCTTCTAGTCAGCTGGAAAGTCTTCCATTTCTTCCTAGGAGGGAAATTTCTTTCAAAGGAAAATTCCAGTCTATGTAGAGAAAACCTCTTAGTTCTCATGCTAGCACATCCTTCAAAGAGGATAGACTCTGTTTCTCATAGCCAAGGATATTTATTCTTTCCAAATAGATTTGTTTTTTTAACAGGTGAGTGATATATTGTCTTTGCTATTTGTGGCATACGTTTTGGAAATCCCAGGAGTCTGCGCTTAGAGGAAGGAAGGAGTCAGCTTCACCTTATATTGAGGGCCTACTTGGACTTCTCAAAGGTCACCAGGGGCCTGCAGGAAGGTTGACAGTGGCACTGCACACTCACCCCCAATCCCAGGTTCATTGCTCTTGCTCAAAAGCCATATTTTTAAAATATTTTATTTTTTTTCATAATACTGTCATTACAAAAAAATACAAAAAAACTACTATAAAAACATTAAGGGGCTTGTCAAAGTGAGAGAACCTGAAGACCCCACCCCAAGACCTTGCTGAAGAAGTCCTCCCCTGGTTCCTTCACTATTTGACCTTTATACAACTGTGGGAGTGGGATAGGGTCACACAGGCATCAAAGGGCTGGAAACTCCCCATACAGCCTCCATGAAGGGTAAGAAATAAGTAGCTTCACATATCACAAAAACGGGATTTAGAAGTTTGGGGGTGGCTAGGCCCTGAGTTCAGAGGTGTGGGGAGAAACCTGTGACCCTGAATCTCTTGCTGGGGAATAGCTGCTACCTGACCCCAAAGTCTTTTCCCTTCCTGATGAAGGCTGGGAGATGGACCCTGCCCTGCACTGCTTAGCTTTAGTACAATAGACCCCCTTCCGCTCCACCCTTACACACTCCTGAGAGCAACAGGGAGGACAGAACTTCCAGCTCTGTGGGGTCTGGGCAGGCGGGCTATCAGGGAGGCTGCTGATGGCCCTGTTCACCTCCTTGCCCCAAATGAAAAGTGTCTTGTGCTCAATGGCCCAGTTCATGGGTTACGGACCTTCCCTTCCAATCTCAACCCTGGAGAGGCACAGACAGCCCTAGGTGAGTGCTTTGTGTGTATGAATATGCATGTGATAACCTTAGACACTATGGACCTGGGGGTGGGGCTGGGGTAGGAAAGCAATGTCCTTTCTGTCCTCTGTTTCCCCCAACAGGAGGAAGCCAAAGGGAAGGGAGAGGAGAGGAATTAGCAAAGCTGAGAGGGGAAGGAGGGCATGCTATTTACAGGCATGGACAAGGAATCTCTATATCTTCAAGTAGCACTCAGGTCACTCTCCAGCCACTGGAGTGGGAACTGGATTCAAAGCTAATGACATGAAAATTGACCCCTAGCCTGGGCTAGTTCTCCCCACCTCCCTCCCAATCCCCCAAGGCAGCCCAGCTCTGAAAAGGGTCAGGGACAGGAACATTTTCCTGAAAATCAGTGGGGTGTTTTTTTTTGTTTTGTTTTTTTTGCATTTTAGAAAAAGTTGCCAGTGTCCAGTAGACATCAAGCTGGGTGCACACTGGGTGGGGTGAGTGTGGGGGTATTGCTGTGGTAGACTCTGGGCTGGTTGGGGCAGAGCCTAGGAACAGGGTAGGTGCTGCTTAAGGATCTGTCGTGTCTGTGGTGTTAACCTGTCTGGGAAGCGAACTTTGAACTCGACAATGAGGTCTCCTCGCTGGGTGGGCACCTTGGGGAAGGGAAGGCCCTCCCCACGGAGTCTCTTCACGGTGCCTGGCTTGATGACATCATTGCAGGGCAAAGGGATCACTCGGCCATCAATGGTGGGAATGTTCACGGTGCAGCCACACAGCGCCTAGGGAAAATGAGGCAGAGATTGAGGAAAAGGTTGAGTAGAGTGGTAAGAGAGGAAAAGATTGGAATGGGTAAAGAATGTTCCTATCATCCCCCTTCATCACACACCCAACCTGACCCAGGCCATACCTCCTTGAGGCTGATCAGGGCACTGTAGAGCACATTGGTACCATCTCGGCGGAAGTGTGCATGGGGCTTGTCTTTGAGCACAAAAACTATGTCAGCAGGGATGTTGTCAGGTGTGGCATCACCCTCTTTGGGGAAGGTGATCTTGGTGCCTTCCTTCCAGCCACGCTTGATGACAATGTGCAGGATCTTGTCCTCAGTGCGCACAGTTCGCCCGTCAGGGTTGAGGCGCCGCCTTGTGATCTTCATGCGCTTGGTGGAGCCATGGTAAATCTCCTCCAGGGACACCCGCAGCTCATGCACCACAGGTGGGTCCTGAACCTTACGCCGAGGGTATAGTGGTTCTGGGGCTCGCCTTGGACCCCTACTTAGCCCATTGAAGCCAAAGCGGCTGAAGGCACCAAATGGGTCCTCATCATCATCCACATCCATGTCATCTGGGTCAAAACCACTGAAGGGTCGAGTGGAGCGGCTGCTGGCAAAGAAGATATCGAAGGGGTTGGAGCCACCAAAGAAGGAGGCAAAGGTGGCATGGGGGTCCCCATGAAAGGTGTAGTGAAAGGAGCCACTGGAGCCACCTGACGAACCACCACCGGTCTTCAGGCCTGGAAAGAGAAGTTAGGGGCAGTGTGGCTGGTCCCCACCCCAGTCTCCTCCCTCTGCCCTCTAGCTCCCAGCTCATGAGCCCAGAGCAAGAACTCTTTAACTTCCATAGAGAGGGCTGGCCTAATAAAGTAAGAAAAGTCTCTGGCAAGATTAATTTTTACTCTTAATTATGTATTTACTGATAAAGCACATCTTGAGGTTCAAAGAGGCTGAGTTATCCAATAGGTGGAAAAGCTAAGACTTGGAGAATGTGACTTCTAGTCCTGTAATCTCTTCCATGTACCCATGACCCAAAGATGTCTCACAAAGCTTTGAATGGCTGGGCTGGCTCCCAAATTTTTACAAGTTATACCTGGCTCCTAAATTTTGGTTTATCTCTAAAGACACACAAGCAAGAGGCAATAAGACAGGATTTGACCACGCAAGGGGCTAGTAAGTGACCTGTCTCAAATAAGGTGGGAATACAGTCTAGGAAGAAGCCCACTCTTACTCTGCTTCTAACATGGTTTCTTCTTTCCCTGATTTCTGACCAAATGGGAAATTGGGAAGGCCCAAAAAAAGCAGGAAGGCTCATTAGCTTGGAG
Source organism: Pteropus alecto (assembly GCF_000325575.1). Taxonomy (NCBI): domain Eukaryota; kingdom Metazoa; phylum Chordata; class Mammalia; order Chiroptera; family Pteropodidae; genus Pteropus; species Pteropus alecto. Next base: position 649,512 of record NW_006438906.1, read on the forward strand.
ATGAGGGGCTATTTCTCTTGAAAAAGTTTTCAAATGCTTTGTTCTCAAATTCAGGACTCACAGTGTTGCACAACTCCAGGGGGTGCCCTTCACCCACTGGCTAGGCATAGACTACAATGGGAATGGAGCTCCCTGGAGTTATATAACACAAAGCTCTACCCCTTATACTTAATGTCAGAGCAACCAAAATGCATGAATGAGCTGGCACATTGTGGGTGGTGACCCCAGCTGCTCTCTCTAAAGTCAGGTCTTGTCTAAGGGGCTCAGATTCCTGGAGGCAGCCTTAATGGGGGTTGGTAGTGGTGGTGATGGGGGTAGTAGGGGGTGTGGGAAGGAGTGGAACAGAGGGTTAACACTGAGAAATCATATTCTAGAATATGTAGATTCTGAGTGGGGCCCAGATTCGGGGAAGGGACTTCTCTTCGTGGCCTTTTATCTAGAATTTCAATTGGCTGTGGAAGCCTGAGCCTAAATTAGCCTCTTATTTCCTGAAACCACAAGGGCAGATTTGGATTTTATTAGAGAGGCCAAGTGGCAGGCAGTTCAGAGACTTGGGACAGCTGCCTCTTCGCCCCTCCCCTAAGACTCAGGATCTGTTCTTTCCTTCTGTTGAGGGTCTGATTATCAGGTGAGTTCAAGAAGCTTGGCAGAGCTCAGTAAGAGAGGGAGGTTGGACTGATGACAACAGGAAGAGGTAATTTCTCTGCAGGGATTC
>NW_006438906.1:650303-652820 GCF_000325575.1 Pteropus alecto
ACTACCACCCCCTTTTCAAGCTGGGAACAACTTGTCCCCAGCCAGGGCTAAGCACAGAGTCTATGTGCACAACTGTTCTGTCTGGTTGTTGGGAAGGAGGCAAGGCAGACAGAAATATAACCCACATTTCCAAGGCTGCTTTTCCCTCCCCAGGCCCTGGATGTCTCCTTAAGGTTGTGCTGCATCCTCAGGAGCCCTCCTGGATGCAGATCTGCATTAGAGCCCTGTGTCTGGGCCTAGGGGCTGAGCGTTGCCTTTCACTTAGGCTTGGTCATGCTGGAGGGGTGAAGTTTCCAGGTGGCTCTCCCAGCTCCTACCTTCTTCCTAAACAAAGGTGAAGCCAAGTGGAGGAATGAGTGCAATTCCTAGACAGGTCACATGGTGGCATGGTGTCTGCATAGCTTCCCTCTTCCCCACCCCTACTGCTCCCATCCCTCTGTCCCAGAGAGAAAAATTTCTTAGCTGAGAGAATACTGGGGATTCCAGAAGATGGCCTGGTGAATTTGGGAGTTGGCAAGTCTAGTAGGTAAGCAGGGGAAAAAATGGAAGAAATTAGTAGTATGGAGAACAAGAATAGGGGGCTGGGAGGACTAGGGTGCACAGAGGATAGGGGCACGGAACACAAAGCAAGAAGGTGAGGAAGAGAACATTCTTTTGAGTGCCTACTCTTTATCAAGTACAATACATACCTTTAGCCCATCTAATTTTGAGGCTAGAGTGGGGAGAGTGAGGACAATGTGCAAGAAAGGTGGATGCCTAGGGAGGAAGGACAATTCCTCCTGGTAAGGAGAGTCCTCGGCTCTGACTATGTCTCTTAATATAGCCTGACAGGTGCCTGTGGCTGGCGGGTGGCAGGCGGCCCTGAGGGGCAGGCCCAGAATTAGCAGCTACATCATGCCTGTGGGATGTGCGGGGAGGGGCCGCCCTCTCAGAGGCTTTATTTGGGCCTTTCCTGCCACCCTGTGCGTGGCCACTAGCTACCCCAGGGAGGGGGCAAGGTGCCAGCAGCAGTTCCTTTTCCACTCTTGGATCCTTGCCACTTCCTCAGGGAGGCAGACTCCACCTCTGTTCTGATGGCCTGAGGTGGGCAGGGAGGGGGCAGAAATCCGGGACAATCATTTCTCTCAGAGCTCCAGTGGTTAATTCCCAGGCTGCTTAAGGGCCAAATCTTTATGCTGATGAATGTAAATGCTCTGTCCTCAGAGAGCCACACACTCCCTTTCCCTAACCTTTCCCATCAGCCAATGAAGCAGCAGGGACTTCAGGCAGGACTAATAAGGCTGAGAGGGAACGGAAGGAGGGGGAAGGCCTCTAATTCTAGCTTTAAACCTCTCTAAGGCCTGAACTTAAGGAGGGAGAGGGGTAGAGAGAGGTGGGGAGAACTCTGGTAAGCCAAGGCTGGGTAGTGGGTGGTCTTTTTTCTCTTCTGGGTATCAGTGTTGGGAACACTTGCCTCCCTCACCCCCTCCTCAGCCTCCATTTCCCTGCTATGAGAACCAGGTCATCCAGGACCCCAAATAAGGACAAGGGTCCAGCATCAGGCTAGAGCACTGCCCTCTTACCTTCCTCACCATACTGGTCATACAGGCCCCGTTTCTTAGGGTCACTCAGCACATCATAGGCCTCTGCGATCTCCTTAAACTTCTCCTCAGCATTGGGTTCTTTGTTCTTGTCTGGGTGGTACTTCAAGGCCATCTTCCGATAGGCTTTCTTGATCTCATCCTCGTTGGCTCCCGATGGGATCCCAAGAATCTTGTAATAATCCTTTCCCATCACAGCCACTGGACCCGCACTGGTCTCCTTGTTTCTGAAAGAAATCCAGGGCCAATCCTTGATGTCACCGTTCCCTCTGTTCCAGCCCTGCTCCTGATGATCCTGCAATCTCTAAAAGTCACTGTGTGACTTTCAGCAGGTCATGCCTGTTCTGTGGGCCTCTGTCTCCCCATCAATAAAATGAAAAGTTTGGACTAGATGATCTCTTCCAGCTCTGACATTCTAGGATTCTGTGATTCTTTCCTCAGTTCCTGGGTTTTCCTAGCAGGAAGCTGGGGACTGTGGCCCACTTCTTGGGGCTAGGCTAAGGCCCAGGTCCTTGGGCCAGACTGAGGACCCCTGAAAGGCCCTGCTGAGTGAGGTGGCACCATGGACTGACAGACCTACACACAGAAGCTAGTGAAGATCAGTGTACTGGGTGAGGTCACCTGAGCATCGTGGGTTCCTACGCCATGCCTCAGGCATGGAGCCCGACTAAGGTCAGCTGCAGCAGTGGCCCAGGCCTGGGGACAGGCCCAAGTCTTCAGCCAGCTGCCCTAGCCAGCCAGGCTGAGTCAGGGTATGCGTGCCTGGAGTCCTCTCTGCCATTGGAGACCCCAGGCCCCCTACCCCCATTCCCCAGACTATGCTAAGCTTCGTGTGTGACTCAGATCAGAGGATGACTCATAGTCTTTGGAAACTGCTCTTTCTAACTCCCTCATTAGTAAGGGTTGGGGGGGTGACACTGTCCTTCCCCTAACAAGG
>NW_006438906.1:654078-656517 GCF_000325575.1 Pteropus alecto
ACTATGCTAAGATTCGTGTGTGACTCAGATCAGAGGATGACTCATAGTCTTTGGAAACTGCTCTTTCTAACTCCCTCATTAGTAAGGGGTGGGGGGGTGACACTGTCCTTCCCCTAACTAGGGCAGCAGTTCCTTTTACTCATTTCCCAATGTCTACACACAAAACTGTGTGTGAAGATATGTCTGTGCCATCTAAGCACAAGTGTTAGTGAGCAAAAGCATCCTAGGGATAGGGCCTTTTTAAACCTTAGTTGTTAGGAGACAATTGGGTACTAACTATCATTTCCTTAATACCTTTCCTATGAATCCATCCCTCTTACCTGCCCTGTGGTTTAGGATCTGGCCCAGTGCCAGGCCCACACTCTTCTGATAGGCCCTTCTAAGCTGGATGCAGGAGTATTTGTTATGTGAGGGAAAAACACAGGGTTCTAATTCTTCCACACTAATCTCCCTCCACCAACGTTTCTGTGGTGGATATGAAGGGAAGGGGACTTTCCTATAGCTAGAGCTATTTGAGGAAATGGCCAGAAGCCATTCTCCAGCCCTTCTGAGATATAGCCAACCCCTGCCAAAGCCCGGAGAACCAGAGTCTTTCTAGCAATGTCCTGGGCTGGCGGCCACAACTAAGGCCTGCTTTTTTGCCTCTGACTGCTTCAGCAAGGGGTACAGGGTTTCTTGGCAGGAGTGAGGGCTCTAACTGGTAAGAGGAGGCCTCAAGGCTCCAGGTAGGTAGAGACAACAGCCCTAGCTCCTGCCCCCACAGGGCCTATTGCAGGTGGCTGGGTTGATTCATGGTTCTAAGAGTCACCTCACTCTGACGAAGAGAAGGTTCCAAAAAGGCGGGTACACCCCCTTTCCCCCTACCAGCATGTCACGCCTGGTGGAGGAGGCTAGGGGTGGAGGAGGCAGAAAAGAAAGAGCATCTGGGGGAGGGCAGCCATTTTCGGAAGCAGCAGTAAAAGCTGTCTGAGAGGGAGCTGGGGGGTGGTCTGGATCTCTGCCTTGGCCCATACCTTTTTTCCCTTGGGACTGGGAAAGAACCCTAGCACACCCAAGAGGGTGTCCCTATAGCATCTTCTACGTAGAGGGCAAGTGGAACAACTTACCATTTCTCCCACCCTCCTCTTGATGTCCCTGCATTATTTCATCCAGCCAGCTTCCTTCCTGGCACCCACCTCCTAGCTGTTCTAGACCTATAATTCTTTTGCCTCCACAGACACAGGGCAAGCTCTTTCAGGAATTGCCTTTTTCCTCCTCCTTTCCTCCCTCCTCCCCCTACCCACAAGCCATGTGCTGGAATGACAAAGGAGCCCCATGGCATGGCACTGCCTTTGGTGGAGAAGAATGAAGAGGATGTTAATGTAGAGGCAGGGATGAAAAATGAGGAGAAATGGCAAAGAGGAGTGGTATAGGGAGGGGAGATTGTTGATATTAAAAATGAAGTACTAATGGAGGGGGATGAAAGATGACAAATGTAAATGACTGAGATGGGAAATGGATTATCAATGGGTCGAAAGAGAGATGTAGAGAGTTGAAATACTAGAGATATTTGTGGAAAATGGATGCCTGAAGTGTTTGGCATAGGAGATGTATGATAAGGGGTGTACTTCATTCAAATGTAGGGGTGAGGTAGAAAGGTGTTCTTATATGTAATGAGGATGAGATGAGGATGAGATGGAGGAAGAAGGTAGGCAATGGGGGGGGGTGCGATGTGATATGGAGGATCTGACTTGGTATGAGTGCCATTCTCCGGAGGGACTTACCGAAACTTTACAAACCCATTCAGCGTCCACGCTCGAAGTTTTAAGGGCTCCAGCTGAATTTTAAACATCAAGCTGGCTAAGAAGTCTTCTCCCCAGAAGTGTGGGAAGCTCCGGAAAGCTCCTCGGGCCTGCAGTGGGGGTGCTGCTGGGGATGGGCAGGAGAGCACTGTGCGCTTAAACATGCCCAGCCCAGCCCCTCACCTCTGATTGCTCCACTGGAGCCTGCTTGGAGAACTGCAGCTCTGGAAGCCACCTCCTCAGGTTTTCAAGAGGCACTTGCCCAGCAAGGCCAGTCCGGTGCAGCAGGAGCTGGACCTGATCCCCAGGTGTGGAGAGTGAAGGGATGGGATCCAGCAGCCACCTGCTCTCAGGTGCAGTAATGTCTGGATGATTGTGAATGACTGTATGACAGTGTGACAGTAAGACTAGCAGTGCGAGCGTGTGCTGTGAGTGGCAGCGTGTGAACCTGTGACAGGTGTGATTGTCAGTGAGGGCCTGAGAGGCAGCGAGTTCCTCTTGCCTCTCTCTCCGGGGAGGACCCGACCCCAATTCCCAAGAACCTACTCAATGAAGTCACTGACGGGGAGTCTCCTCCCTCACAAATGAGCGGGGAGGGGCGGGGCAGAATAGGGCTCCGCCGGGACAAAAGGCGCGGCGAGGAGAGGATGGGGGTGGA
>NW_006438906.1:656538-663358 GCF_000325575.1 Pteropus alecto
TCCAGCGGGGGGGTGGTCGGTGATGTCACCGGTGCTGGCTGTCAGGGCCTGTTCAGAAACGCCTCCGCCCCGTGGTACCCAATCCGACCCCACCCGACTCGACTCTCCCCTGGCTCAGACGCTGGCTGCTCCCTGTAAAAGGGTCGCAGACAACTAGCACCTTGCAGAGCCCAAGTCCCCGCACCCCCATGGCAGAAGAGCCGATGGCCCCTCAGTGTCCCAACTCACTGACACCAGGACCCCTGGCTTCGCGACGCACTCACTCTCGGAACCCCCGGGTCCTAGCGTGGCGCCCTCACCGGTGAGGAGCTGCGGGCGCCTCCGCGGTCCGTCAGACAGCCACTGCCCCCTCCCCCGGCTCCGGCTCCGCCGCCTCCACTCGGGACAGGAGTCGCCTGCCCGCCGGCCGCAGACAGCGGGTCCGGGGACCCGCCCCTACGGCTCCGCCTTTGCACCGCCCATTGCGCCGTCTACCCGTCACTCAACTCAGCCTCTGCTGTAATTGGACAGCCTTCAACGAGTGGCTCAGTAGTAGCCGCCCAATCTCCGCCCCTGTCACCCGGCCACACACGCACACATTCCTGGCAGTGATTGGTGTGGGTCTGATTGGTGCAGTCTGGGATCAGTCAACCACACCTCTTCGCTATATCGTCGTGTCATTGGTGAATAGGACAGGGGGCGGTAACTCCATGCGCCCTTTGATTTTATTGGTTGGTCTCCGGTGCTCGGACCCGAGCCAGGAGGCGCGGGGGGCGGGGGGGGGGGCGGTGCGCATATAGTAGTCCAATCTCCGGTTTGAGAAGGTGGGACGTACCGGCCACCACTCGAATCCCGGGAGAACCTTCTGGAACCCGTGCAACGTCAAAGGGAGTCTTAAAGGAAAACTGCGTCCACCAGTTGATGACTCTGGGAATTCTCTCCTTATATCACTTAGGAGGGTAGGCGAGAGAATAGTGCACTCTGGGAGATGTAGTCTCTGGACCAGGGTCAAAAGGTCACCTCTTAACCTGTTTTCCATCAAACCCTGAACTGACCTCGACCTTACCTGATTTAGCTTTACCTTACCTTGACCCAGAGTTGACCTGACGTGACCTAACTGAAGTTCAAAACAGACCCCGTTAGATATGCAGTTTAAGTGCCCTTCCCCTCTCTCTTTTGTAACCTGGTAGTTCTCATGTTTGGGACCTCCATGGGTCTTTGAGTCTCCTTTTCATTCTCTATATAGTCCCTACATCCCAGCTTCTTCATGAGCAGCCCCTTCTCAGCAACTCCCACAATCTCCATTAAAGTTCTCTATAATCTTTCATTCTACTTCCCCTTTGAGTCCCTACATTTTAACCCCCCTTTGTTTTTCCCTCTTCTTGGCCCCGTATGATCTCCTGTCTTTCCCCCATGATCTTTTGTCATATCCTATTCTTAATTCTTTCTGCTCCCATGATCTCCCCTATCCTAACTCCCCTCTTTAACCCATCATCTCAGCTCCACTTGATCTTCTTTTTTAACACCCTCAGAATCTCCCATCTCAGTCCCACCCCCACCCCCACTCCGCATTACATCTCAATCCCAGTATCCCCGCTGTTCAGAGCAGGCAGGGATGCGGAGGTGGTTGCCAGCGGAAGCCGACGCTTGAGCAGACACGGTGCCTGGCGCCCACGTCACTGTCTCCCAGGCCCATCTGTGCTAGAGGGAACAGGGCTGGGGAGGGGATAACCCCCGGGTGAAGAGGGGAAAGGAATTCTTGGAGGGTTTGAGGACAAAGGAAGGGCTGAGGCAGAAGCTCTCACTAACTTCTCTTTGCCTTTTTGTTTCAGAGACAGAGTTTGGATACCCATAAGGTCATACAAACTGGATAGAGCTGGAAACTGAGGCTTTTAGAGCATCAGTACCTAGGCTACAGAGCAGAGAAGATCATAGCAGAGCAGGAGAGAGGTCTAGAGGTCCTGAGGTCAGGTCTGCATGATCTCCATTACCTGTCTTCTTTGTAGTACTCACTATGGGGATCCCAGGTAGAAAGGGGTGTGAGGTGTGGAGAAAGGAAATGAAATGGAGTAAGAGGAAGTAGGAGAGGAGGGAGGGAAGGTAGGGTGAGGCAGATGAGGAGAGGAGGGCAGGGAAGATGGGATGAGGGGCATAAGGAGAGGAGGGGAGGATGTGGTGGGAGAATAGAAGGAATAGGATATGGGTGAGCAGCAAAAGGATGGGACAGAGTGATGGGATGAGGAAGAATGAGGAGGGGAGGAGAGAGGGATGATGAGGGAATGAAATAATGTGACATAGCAATGGGTGAGGTAGGGTGAGGGATCCCAGGAATAATGCTGGCTCTTTAGATCTGGGGGCTCTTACTCTCCCACCTCCAGACTAATGGGGGCCTGAGCTGTAGGTGGCTCTACTTCTTTCTATTCCAGTTCTGTCTATTTTGCCTCCTCCAGTCTTGCCTGTGCCAACACGGAGGCAGAGAGTTTAGACACTGGCCCTTACCTGGTCCCTGCTAATGCTAAAGTGTAGATTTAGACCTTCGAGGGTTCGGGCTGTGCCTTCAGGTATTGATGACATGGACTCTGTTGTCTGCCAGTGTCACTATTGCTGCCCTCTGTCCCATTGCCCTGGGTGTCAGATGTGTGTATGAAGAACCAGGGTGCACAGTGAGGCATAGGGTATAAGGATATAGGCTCTGGAGGTAGATTATTGACCTTGTAAGGTTACTTGCCACATCTGTACCTCATATCCTTTTTTGTAAAATGGGGATAGACAACAGCAATACCTCAGAGGGTAGTTGTGAAGGTTAATTAAGGTAACACGTGTAATGTACCTAGTTCTGAGCTTGGCAGTAGTTAATGCTCAACAGAATTAACTGTTACTCTGTAAGTTCACAGATATCTCGGTGTGTGAGTGCATCTAAATGTTTGAGTCTGATTGGGAGATATTTGTACTGTTGTTTCTGTATGCAATTTGTGAGAGTGTATCTGTGTAATTATTTTTGTGTGGTAGTGTGCCTGATTCTGTTATTTGCTGTCGGCGTATGGTTTTATGTTAGTGTACATGTATGATTAAATGACCGTGTCTACATGACAAAGAGTGGATGAAGTGTGGCTTTGTGGCTTTTGACACACTGGTATATGCATACACTTCTGATCATGTCTGTTCCAAACACCCTACTCACCCTCCCTCTCCATGGAAACGTCATAATACTTGGTGTCCCTCATTTCCTCACCCTGAAGGAACCGGAACGTGGGGGCAGGGGTGGGTGTGGGTGCCAGTGAGGAGGTGTTTAGACAGGAACACATGTTCCCTCCTAGACTGTGTATGGGAGGGGGAGCCCCCTATCTTGCACATATCCTGAAGGTTCCAGAGGAAGTGCTCCCCCTCCAGCTGGTTCTCAGTTCCCTGTCTTGTCACCATGGCAACAGTTGCCAGGGGTTCCCATGGTTGCTAAGATCTGGGTGTGGGAGGTTACCAGGAGATGTTGCCAGTAGAAACAGAGAATCCTGGGGGAAAGGAAGACTACTCCCACAGCTGCCAGCTCTCTGCAGTGACAGGACTGGCCCTTGGACTTCTCCTGTCCCAAAATTGTACTTATGATTTGTATGTGGCAGTACTAGGGTTGGTGGGAGGCTTTAGCAGGAAGTTGAAACTAGAATACTGGGATTTATCTTCTGAGGAAAAAGGGGGCTCTAGCCTGCCCATTACCATCGTTAAGGTTGGGAGGCCCTTAGAAATTAGTGATTGAATTCTGTCCCCAATTTCTTATACGTCTCCCGTGAACTCTGCTTGAGTTCTCCAGTGGCTAGTGTTTATTACCTGATGCTTCTATCTGGTATAGGAAGGAATGCTACATTAACCCCATTACCCTGGATGCAGACTGACTTCTTCCTGAGGTCAGACTCAGCATCTCACCTGGATATATACTTCATGCTGACACTTTAGCCCAGACTTCAGTCCCACACTGAGTCTCAACTTTGGCCTCAGCCTGAGACACTGACCTTAATCCTGAATCAGGCAGTGCCCCCAAACCCAGCCTCAGCCCAAGCCTTCCTGTTAGACATGGATGAGCCCCAATCTTAATACAGATATTTGAATTTATCCACAGATGCAATTCTGATCATGTACTCTGACTGAACACTGACCAGAAATCTAATTCCCTGATACTTGCCTGGCAGCTTGCTGCATGTTTTGAACTGACCAGTACCATAAGGATTCAAAAGGGTCATTTATTGCCTCGGTGTGAGAGGACAGTGCTAGAAATGACCAGCAGAGGGCGTGCAACATCAGGTTCTAGAGGCAAGCTTCCCAGAGCCCACCTGGGAGGGGGATATCAGGCGTATCGAGATCTTGAATCGTTTTTCGAGACCCAGGTCAAGACCCAGAGCTGCAAGCACAACAGTAGTCTAAAAGGTTGAACTAAATAAATTAAGGTTGAACTAAATAAAATAAACTAAAATAGTGGTCTAAAAGGTTGAATTAACCCAGCGATGCTGACACTTTGGGGTCACGTGGGTCTGTACAATCATGGGTCTTCCTACAGCTCATCTGGGCTGAGGTCTGGGAACTCACCAGAAGGTGCTTAACCATTTACTGGCATCACGGGTCTTAAGAGGACTGGATACCTGGTGAAGCATCCCATTCCAACTCAATGCTCAATACAGCTTCAGTACCTTCCTTGGTATCTGGTTATCTTTTGGTCCTATTGAGCAGAAATCTGCCTCTCCTCCACCTTTTTGGTCTTAGCTCTGTGCTCAAGATCACATCAACCTCACTGGTCCCACCTGCCAGGCATCCCTCAAGTCGCTCCTCTCCAGGGTGAACACCCCGCAGGCCTTCCTGGGTTCTTCCTCTGCCTTGTTCCACTCCAGGCACTAAGACTATGGTCTCCTGTCTGAGTTTCAGTTCATGGTGCTTGGTTTAGTTTTTGGATTACCTGGATTAGTTTTTTCCTGACATGCCAGTGCGGTATGCAAATGAGTCAGCCTGCTCCCTCCTCTGACTCCAAACCTCTTTCTGTGTAGCCTCATGTTGCGTCAGTGTTTTTGGTAGCCACCTCATATTGTTCACCCATAACCAAGTGAAGACCACAACCTATTTTCTCCCTGAGCTGCTAAATCACATCTTGCCCATTTTGTACCTGTCGTGATTTTGAAAGGAGTGTTATATTTATTTTATGAACAAAGATACTTGAAATAAATAAAATAAAAATATTTTGGCAATACTTTCTGAGTTTTAGGGAAATCCCTGGGCTTTGAAATCTCTGCACTTGATGCGTACTTAAAGGTAGGACTGAAGTTCTCACTTTGGCAATACATATGCTAAAATCGAAAAAATACAGAGAAGGTTAGTATGGCCCTTGCGCAAGGATGACATGCAAATTCATGGAGTGTTTCATATTTTTGTTTTTGCTGAATATTAAAATGTAAGATTGTAAAGTGAATGTATATATGAATAACTTAGTATATTACAAAACAAAAAGAGGGACTAAAGATTCTCAGCTGGCTTGGCCGTGACTTCAGCACTGTGGATAGAGGCCATTGGAGGTACCCCCAGCTATACCTTGGACTGTGAGTGGGTGGAAGATAATACACGCATAGCCTTCAGGTGGGGCCAGAAATCCATGCTGCTCACTCAGTGCCTTACGGTGTAGAAAGCTCTTTTACCAAACTCATTCTGCCCTCATTCAACTATCAGCCCAGGCAGCAGACAAGAAAGGGACTATTTTCTAGATGTTCACAGTTGAGGAAACTGAGGTTCAGCTAGGTCAAACTCCAAGCAATCTTTTGGGTGTGGTGGGACAGAGGACACTAATTACTCCATGTTTAGCAAACATTACCTCTGGGGAATGACTTTCTCTTGAGATAAAGAGGAGTACACTTGAGCCAAAGCAGGACAGGGTAGTTGGAAGTCTGTGTGGAACTGAAGCTCCAGACAGCCCAGGGAACAGTGGAAGTTGGTAGGAGGAATAGTCGAGGAAGATCTAAAGTTCCAGTCAGGACTATTGAACTGAGGGTGGAGAAATCTGGCTGTCTAAATTAGAGTCCACAGAGGCCCAGCTTTTAGCCTGAATCCTAATGCTTAGCTTCACTGAGCCTGGAGACAAGGAGAAGGGACCTGTAGGATGTTATTAAGCTGTCTCCAAGCCTAATGGATGTCCATGGGATAACTCCAGGGAGGAGAAGTATGGGAATCTTGTGAATGAATGGGGTGAGTTGTCCAGGTAATAAGAAATCCTGTGACACAGGCCTGGCTACCTGTGTATGTCTATTCTTAGAAGGTGGAAAGGGAGAGGTGCTAGACCACAACACAGCTGTTTCCTTGAGGTGTATTTTGACAGGCAGCACAATAACATGGTTAAGAACATGGGCACGGAAGTCAGACTACCTGGTTCCCCTACTTCCTAGCTGCATTACTGTGTAACCTGGAAAAAACTTCAGCCTCTCTATTCCTCACTTTTCTCATCTGTAATGAAAATCTCATAGGATTGTTTTGAAGATTAATTATTTATGCAAAGCACTTAGAACTGTCCAGCACATAGTAAGTGCTCAAAAATGTTAGCAATTATTTGTATTTGAGACCCCTATGAAATGAAGGTAGAGTGTCTGCCTCTGAGCCACATTCTAGAGAGGCTTTCCTGCTACAGGTACTGGCTCTGTTCTTACCAGGTGAAAGGGATGAGTGGGGATTCTGTAGCCCTCTGAAAACTTCTTCAGACCATAGTTTACCCAACCATATTATATCACATTAAACCAATTTGCAAAAACAGGAGGAAACTATCAGACCAAGGAGGGTCCAGAAGACCAGGAGAAAACACAGCCAGCTAGCTTTCACCTACTTT
>NW_006438906.1:663384-664802 GCF_000325575.1 Pteropus alecto
GAAGTGTCTAAAACAGGCCCTTGGTGGGGAGGATGGGGCAATACATAGCAGACAAGTTCAGAGGCCTTACTTTTTCCTCAATTTCTCCAAACACTCTGGCTCCTCTCTTCAGTACCTCCAGGTCCCTTCTGTGTCCCTGGTGGAGCTCCTTGCCTCCTCTCACCCCCACCCATCACTTGATTCTTGGGAAGGTCAGCACCAGGAAAGCTCTAGAAAGAGAGCCACGGTATACTGTTTTTGAAGGCCACAGTTGCTCCCATCTTGGACTCAGACTCAGGAATTAGCCAATGATAGGAAACCAACGGAAACTCAGCAGGCGCTCCAAAGAACAGGAAACAGGAAGCCAAAATAGCATCACAAACTCTTTATTATGATTTTCACTGTGCCCAGCCTGTGGGAGAATCCTTCTGGAGTGAAGGCTGAGCAATGGGGAGGAGCATGCAGCTGTAATGACAGGAAGACAGGGCTTGGGGATATTCCCCTCAGCTAATTCTCGTTACCTTTCTCAGAAAAGCACACAGGAAGAGCATGAGAGATCACAGGACATTGGATCCTCCATTGTTACTTGAGTACTCTCAGAACCTCCCTCACAAGCCTGAGTTTGGCTGGAAGACATATCATAGGCCATCTCCTAAAGGAGGCTAAGCTTGAAGGCCTGTGTTTCACCACAGCTACAGAAAAGCCTTGCTATTTATACCTTGATGTTCACATCTGTGGTCACACCAACCCATTCTATACATAGTGGGATTGGGCTTCCTAGTTACCAGCTGAGACCAGATCTGACAACCTCTCCATGATCTGGGTCATCAGGGTATGTGGCCCAGAGGGAAGGTTTTCCTTACTGCTCTTTGGGTCTAGTGAAACTTCTGTAACTTATTTTTTTTCTTTTCAAGGTTGCCAAAAGCAGTGGCAAAAAAAGTGTCCAGTCCCACCCCACTCCAGGGCTGAGCTGTTGGGAACTGGTATGATACATTAATATCCCCATCTCAGAGACATCTCTGTTGTCTGGGTAGCAGGTAGGGGCACAGAGAGAGAGAGAGATCCTGGGTAATGTCAAACTAAGTGGCATGGAGGAAGTAGCAAATTTGTTCCACTGTAATAGAAGGGTAAAGAGGGGTTGTGGTTATAGGTGCAGCCAGGATGTCCTGGCTATTCTTTTAGCGCCAAGTATGTATCTACCTTTATTCTGCTGGTTGGAAGGAGACATGCTTGCAGGGGCACTATAGCCTGCTACTAGTCCTACCTGGAGGGTTACTCTTGGCTCTGGGGCAGTCACGGCTAACCTGGTGCCCTGCCAGACAGCTTCTGCTGAGCTTACCTTGGCTATAGGGCTTCCTGGTATCACTCTTAGTAAAGCCATGAGACCTGCAGTGTTTGAGGCTGCTTCAGGCTAAGAGGCCTAGGCATAGTCCTGGGCT
>NW_006438906.1:664824-686984 GCF_000325575.1 Pteropus alecto
CGATTATGTGCTTCCCATATTAGTAATAAGAATGGGGGAACCCCCAGATTTGGCCACTCAAACAAGGTCTGGGTGACATCCTATAGGGAGCACCAAGACCAGAAAGGCCAGTGACAGCTCTGCATCCCCAGTCACTTGGGCTGAGGGCAGGAAGAAGCAATGTGCTCATGGCTTTGGCTGTGGCTGTCCCCAAAGGTAAAAGAGCACTTGAGAGTAGGTCAGTACCTAGGAATGAGGGAACAGCTCCATCCCTGGGATCCAAAGGGTCCATTGCTCAAAAGTGCAGAGCCTGCATCTGTTGAGGAAGGCTGGTCTCAGGAAAGGAAGCCACAGAGCAGATTTAGAGAGGTTATGTGGCCGTAGCTACTGCCTCAGCTGCCTCGATTGCTGCAACTCCACTGTCATCCAGATGCCTTTGTCTTTAAATCTGAGCATGGGGAAGAGGACTGCTGGGTGAAAAACAGGCTTAGGGCAGATGATCTTCAGAGTACGTATGTAGCCCCAGTCTCCCTTGGTTGGGGGTGTGGTTGGGTGGTGCTTAGCAAAAGCACTGATCGCAGTTTTAGGCTGCCAAGAAGGAAAGACTGAAACATTTTCTCATATTCTTATTAGAGTCAGACACTAATTTTTGTGCTTGGCAGAATTTCAGACACAGTGATGGAAGGGCTTGAAAAAGAAAGGGAATGGGGTTCACTAGGTTTATAAGAGTTTGAACATCTCCATTCATACTGCAGGAAGGCTCCATGAATTAGGACACTGCAAAGGGAGATCCTGGACATGGGGGTGGAGTAGGGCTTCCACAACCCTGGACTGGGGGAGCAATGGAACCTCTCCTTTGGTAAAAAGCTAGATGCCTACAAAGAAGGAGCTGGTTGCTTCACCATGCTTTTCTTCTTCCTAGGATTCTTGTGGACTAGAGACTCTAAAGTTTGTTGGGGCAGTGTCCACTAGGCCCTCTGCAGCACACCCCTATCAAGGAAGCTCGCTGTGCTTAGAATAGGGAGAGAGGTGATCCCAAATATGTCCAATCTTGTTGTGGAAGAACTCTAGGGCCTGCTTTGCCAGGCTCTGGGTTCTAGCCAGCCTGGTCTGGCCCATGGTCTTTCACTACTCACCCACAGAAATCTAGAAGCTGCAACTCCAGAGAGGTAAGCATCACCTTGATCTGTGAAGGTCAGGGAACAAGAAGGTGGCCTTCCCATCACTGTGACTGATGATGATGCTGTGACTGTGACTGATGAGAAAAAAAGCTGTTCAGCTCTCAAAGCCCAGAGCTTGTCTTTACGTAAAATACCCAAAGCCATTGGCATAGAAAGTGACTTGCCGGAAGAGTAAGCGAAAGGCCTTGTGCTTAATGTGCTTTAATCTTCTCAGTGCAAAACTCCAGGCCTAGCTGCTTCAGATGCAGTCCTTGGGCCCAAGAGTCATGAGCTTTCTTTCTTTTTTTTTTTCAACTGGACTAAATAACAGCCCCTCCTACTGATCAGTCTCGGGAGTATGGCTAAGGAACATTTACAAAAAGCTGTGAGCTTTGAAATGTTCAGGGTCATATACACATGAACCCAGATTTGTCTTCTGTCTGCTTCATTTCAGTCCTAAAAAATCCAACCCCAGAAGCTTCTCACTCTGCTTCTAGGTCAGGCAGTTTCTACAGGAGGAGACCATACACCACACACCTGGTTGTACCTCTCCTCTGAGCATTTTGACACTGAGCTGTATGCTGTTTCTTCTCTAAACAATTTAGTAAAAGTTACTTGAGCAATGGGGATATGTTAGCTTTTGTGTGATTGAGCCAACACCCTCTCAAATAACTCTTGGTAGTCAGATCTGGCTAAACCTGTCATTAGGTTGGAAACAGAAACCTGAGCCCAAGGGCTAGGGCTGACCCACAACATGCACTGACTTGACAACCTGATGAGAACTTAGAAAGGATAGCTGGGTTTTGGAAGCCAGGCTTGGCAGCCTGGTGGAAGCCTCTGCTTGCCCCCAAAATCCTCCCATACCAGGCTCAGCCCTAGCCTGGTGGAGAAGAAAATGTAGTGAGCAGTAGGAGAAGTAGCAACTCAGGCCAAATCTCAATGATGGGGAGAAGGGAAAACTGCCTCCTGTGAGTTTTGCTGGGACTTCATCTGCTTAAGAGAGCTGAGATGCAAATCCTCTTCTTAGCTCCAGCCTCTTATCCTCATTGTCAGGGTGGATGAAAGGAGTTCCCGCTCAGGGCTCCCGTGGAGCTGCTCTTTCTTGGGCTGTGGGAGACAGGGTCTGTTCTCCAAACAATGGCACACTTTTCTAGGTCTACAGCTGAGTTTGAGCTGGAAGGATGAAAAAGTATAAGCCTTTTCTTCTTTTCTTCCATTCAGACCTTGTCCTCATTGGAGCTTAGGCTTTAGGTCTCTGTGGTAGCAGACTTGGGTGAAGCATCTAACACAGAGGGCTGTGACTCCTGCCACCATACTTGTTCCATTCAGGCCCCTTGGGTTCTGGGCCAGGAGATTGCATCTGAAAAACAGGGGCTAGGATGGCTCACCTGGGTTTTCAACTGTTCTGCTAAAGACTTTTGAACTTGAATGACCTGGCTGAGAGGTTCCTAGAATTCTGGGTCCCTGAGAGGTGCTGCCTCTCTCTTTTCTAATTAGGACTCTACTGACTAGTTGCCTTCTGTTACCAGGAATTGGAATTTAAATAATGGGTTGAAGTGCAGTGGTGGTTTTCAACCATTTTTGTACCCCAATACACCTGAGGGACATAGCACGCACCTACCAGAACAGTGGCTCACCATAGAAGAGATTTTCTATGGGGAAAAAGGGAGCCTGTCAGCATCTCCAGGAAAATATGTGAGTCTGATATGCCCCCTTATTAAAAATCAGGCTAGAGTCTTATCTATTGGGATCAGAACTGGCCAATAGAAAGGGTAAGTAGAGATCTGTTCATCTATACCAGGGGCTTCACAAAGGAACTTTGGTCCTTTTTCAGACAAGAAAGAGGTGTCTGAAGGCATGCACAGCAGGTGTGTGTGTGTATGTTAGTGTGTGCGTGTGCACGCATATATGTGTGTAGTGGTGGGTCCCAGCTATGTGAAAGAAACAGATGTCTGAAGGCATGCACAGCAGGTGTGTGTGTGTGTGTGTGTGTGTGTTAGTGTATGCGTGTGCACACATATATGTGTGTAGTGGTGGGTCCCAGCTATGTGAAAGTATGTGTGTGTGTGTGTGCATGTGTGTGTGTGTGTCTAGGAGTTGGTGCTGCCACAGCTCCCAGGGCTTCTCCCTGTGGTGATGCATTTACTGCCTCTGTTGTGAGGGGAATGGTAATTTCAGTGCCATAAAGCTTAGTGACAAATTGAGATGCTGGAGTGCTCTATCCTCTTAAGTCTCAGTACCGGAGGTTGGTGGGGGAAAGGGATGTGTGTGTGCATATGTGTGTGTGTGTCCAGGAGTGGGTGCTGCCACAGCTCCCAGGGCTTCTCCCTGTGGTGATGCATTTACTGCCTCTGTTGTGAGGGGAATGGTAATTTCAGTGCCATAAAGCTTAGTGACAAATTGAGATGCTGGAGTGCTCTATCCTCTTAAGTCTCAGTACCGGAGGTTGGTGGGGGAAAGGGAGAAAGGAAAGGGAGAGAATGCCACTGTTCCCGAGCTTCTCTGCTCCATGCTATCCTGGGGGTTTCAGGTGAATGGCTGCGCTGTTGGGGCGAGCAGCCAAGATGTAGATGACATTCTCCCGCAGGAAGGCAGGCCAGTCCACAAATCTGGAGTGGAATCAAAGAACAGGTTTGTGAGGCTGGTTGCAGAGCCCAGAGGTTCATGAGACCTGATCCCAGTGACAGCACAACTTGAGCCAGACAAAACTCAGGGAAGCCCTGTCTTGTGCCTGACATGGTTATGGGCAGCTGCGTTTCCAAGCTGACAGACCAGCTGGCTGGCTCTATGGCTATGGGATCAAATGTGCATTCCCAGAGCCTAGTTTCTCAGGTGGACACTTGCTACTTTGGGGTGACAACGGGCAATGCCCTCTCTTATATGTATGTGTTGGGGACTTGGGGGTACAGACAGCTGGAGGAAGAGGTCCCACTCACCTGGACTCATGCTCTGTGGGCAGCAGGACCTTGTCTTGATTCTTGCTGCTGATGCTGGCTGGGCTGCTGTCTGCTATGGGACCTACATGGCTGACACTGTTGGACACAAGAAAATGTGGGACAGTGAAAAGCCTGGCCCATCCCAAACTCTGGTGAACTCATGGCTCTGGATGGAGTTTGGAGCAGAGGCTGCTCTATGCCTCGGCCAATAGGAGTCACTGTCCTCTGTCTAATGCACAGAAGAATCCTCTCCTGGCTGTTGGCAGGAGAAATAGGGAAGTTCTTTTCATATCTAGGGCCATTTGGCATGGAAAAGAGAGGAGTGTACATGAGTGGGGGCAGGGATAGGTAAGGAGCAGACCTGACACTGCAGGAAGGAGTCTCTGGGAGGCTTTTGCGGAACCAAGAGTGCTGGGCATGGCGGCACTCTGCCTCACTGATGGTGCTCCCGTTGCCCTGTGCCAGGAAGGTGGCTCGGGCTCGCTCTCGTTCTTTGACAGTCAGAAGCCTTAACAGAGAGTTCTGGGGAAGAAGAGACAATTTAAGATCTTGGAGGTGAAAGTATTTTGTAAACTGTAAAGCCATAGAGAATCCTATCTCCATTACCACCTCTGCAACCTCCCTTTGAAGCTGCCTAGAGCCTTTCTGGTAGCACTGACATTTTCAGTGAGGGGCAGTGCAAATCAGTCTTCCTTGAGCAGTTTCTCCACTAGGCACTGGGTCACATATCACTGGATGGAACCTGAGCCCTTCCCTAAGTCCCTGCGCAGACAGTACCCAGTGCTCCCTCAGCCTGCCCAGCATGCTTCCCAGGTCTCTGCCACTCAGTATGCCAAGGACATAAACCCCAGCTGGCCCTCACCTGGGGACGCAACTGCTGCAGAAGTAGGAGGGACTCATGGGACAGGAAGTCAGGCCACTCTATGTGTCCTCGATGTTCAGGGTCCAGGGCTGCAAACTGGCGGGCTGCCTGCTCTTCTTGTTCCTCGCTTAGAGCTCTGTCACTGTCCCCCCGCTTTGCTGCTTGATGGCGGTAGCGCAGGAAGTCCTCCAGAGTCAGGGAGCAATCTGTGGGGAGGCACCAAATGCTAGCCATGCCCAATCCTTCCTCAGCCTCTGGGGCACCTCTACTCACCTCTAGGGTACCCTCCAGAGACCCCATATCCATAGCTCTGGTCGAGTTTTTGTCTCCCATAGCCAAGATAACTCAGGCTGTGACCAGGGTTGGGTGCCCCTGCTGGCCAACAGCTTGGGAACAGGCCTATTTATCCCCTACCCACCAAATTCCAGAATACTCCTTTCATGGATCATCCTAGAAAGTATGAAGGAAAAATCATCATGGCCCCTCTCCGTCCAGCAGCACCATCCAGCCTTACCAGGGATGACTTTACACTGCTGAAAGGTCTCGGTGAGGCTATACATTTCCTCCTCAGTTAATAGCAAGTTGAGGTTGTCCTAAAAATAAATAAATAAATAAAAATTGCTGAGTCAGTGGCCACATAGGCCAGGAAGAAAGAAAGGCCAAAGATGAAGAGAAATGGAAACAGTATTTCAACTGAAAGGTAATTCTGCTATGATCTAATCCCAGCTTCTCATTTACAATCAAGGAGACTGAGGGCCCAGATAGGGAAAGGACTTGCTTAGAGTTGCCTAACTCTAGGGAAGAATCTTCCCCAGAATCCAGGTATCCTGACTCCATCCCTAGTCCCTTTTATTAAAATAATGGTTTTTAAATTATTTTCTGAGATACCTTAGGGCTTCCTTGGAAGTGCCTTAGGAAGCTGCTGCAAGGGAGAAGAAGGCTAGTTAAGTGGGAAGAGTTGTTAATCCCTGGCTCCATCTACCAGAGCAGTTTCATCTTTATCCATTTTATGAATTTGGCTGCTGTGTTAGACTGTGCTCAGAGCATTTTAGTTTAAAAAAAGTTTAATTCTAACTCTGCTCCTAGTGGGTTGTATCACTTTAAATAACTCCGAAATGGTTTCGAAAGAGATGCCATCATGAAAAAGTTCTGAAAACCAAATGAGTTTTTTTTTTTGTGGTGCCATAGAAGTTTCATTCCAAAAAGAGTACTGACATGTTATTTTGTTTATAGTCCTTATGGTCTTTAAAATACCAAAGATTCTTTCTGGTAGGTTATTTTTCCTCCTAAAATACCAGCAAGCAACAGGAGCAGACATTTCATGAATATTCATTTGTGGATTTCATGAAGAACTCAAACCACTCTTTCAATAAACACTTACTGAGCACTTAGTATATGCTGGGCACAATGGTGTGTAACACTGTGAGATGTTCACGTAGCTGGAGTATAGTGTGTGTGCGTGCACGCACGTGGGTGTGTGTGTAGGAGGGTAGGGTAGGAAGGAATGATAAAAGGGAGGGGAAGTAGGCAGAAGCCTCATTGTAAGTGCCTCAAATGCCCTATATTGAGCCCTTCAAACTGGGCCTTTATTCTGAGGGCAAAAGGGAATCACTAAATGGTTTTTAAGTGTGAGGTACCATGGTCAGATCTTTGCTGTGTGGAGAATGGATTAGAGGGTCAAAGTCTGGAGGCATGGAGGGCTGTTAGGTGGCTATTGTAATAGTACAGATAAGAAAAGATGACTAGCTAACTAAGACATAAGAATGGAGACGAGGGGAGAGATTTGAGAGATATTAGGAGGAAGAACCAATAGGACCTGTTGATTTACTGGATGTGAGGGATGAAGAACAGAATGAGTTGAAATTGGTGACTGGGGGTGTGGCTGGATTGTATACTACTCACAGAGATAAGGAATAGAAGGAGAATAGGTTTTGGGAGAAAGATAAGTTCATTTGGGGGCATGTTGAGTATGAAGTATATATGAGACATTGAGATGAATATAAGTCTAAGAGACAGAGGAAATTTAGGTCTGGACACACAGATTTGAGAATGATTCATGTTTAGATGGTGGCTGTAGCCATTAAAGTAGATGAAGTTACCCAGAGAGGGCGAGTGTACAGTGATAAAGGAAGAGTGTTAACAACAGAACCCTGTGAACACCAGCACTGAGGACTGGGACAAGAAATGAACTAAGAGTACTTATAAAGAATGGTCAGAGAAGAAGGCACGAAGAGAATTGGTAGAGAGAAAAGAAAGTCGCACAATGTAGGAGGTAATGTATATGATTATACAAGTATGATTGGATTTTACTGATTTTCTATCTTCTCTAGTTCCCATATTTTATAATATTTCTCATAAAAAAAATTTGAACCTTAAAAAAAAGAAGGGACAATATAGTAAGTCATATATAGTCAGAGAGGTCAAGTAAGAAGATGCCTGAGAAAAGATCAGTAGACTTGACAATTAGGTCACTGGTAATCTTAAGAAGAGCCAGTTCAGCAGAATGATGGATGCAGAAAGCAAAGTATAGGTGGTTTATGAGCCACAAGGAGATGATGAAGTCCTTCTAAGAAGCCTGGCGTGAAGGGAAGGAAAGAAAGGGGAAGAGCCTGAAAGAAACCTTCGTAAAAAGTCTGGTAGAGAGTGGTGATAATGCTGGTGCGAATGTGACAGAAAGCCAGGAAGGGATCCCTGTACTCCTGGGGATTAGGAAGGAGACACCCTCAACCCTGGCCCACATCAGCAGAACACTACAAAGTTGTTGAGAGTGAAAAGGCTGGCTTTTGGAGGGGTGGTGACTAGAGAAGACTTGTAAAGCAGGATCTGCTGTGGCATATACCAGCCGGGGAAGATGTTCAAGTGGCTGGAAATACTGTTCTGTACTTCAATCTTATGGACAAGCCATAGAGAAAGTGGTACCTTATTTGTTAGAAAGTGGTACATCTCTAGTTCTAGGCAGTAGGAAGAAGAAGCAGATGCCTGTTACTCTGAAATCAGTTTATAATGAAGATATCTATAGGATAGCAGATCAATAAAGGAAGATCTGAATTCTATTCAGGTGTGTTGCAAAATGGATATGAATCTGGCTTTTTGTCTTTTTGAAAGACGACAGGCATTTATATATAATTTGCAAAGTTCTGAATCACTTCAGAAATGAAGAACAAATGCTCCTAAGAGTTAGGTGGTAGGCCAAGAGAGGATCTTAGAAGTAAGAAATTTTCCTGTGACAGAATCAACTCCTACTGAAAGCAAGTTGGTTATGATTTCAGGTTGGTTTTTCAGATGAATACAACAAATGACAACTACAGACTATCAGAGAAAGCACTGCTCCAAGCAGAATTACTTTTGAGTAATTAGGCTTCATCCTATCCATTCAGTCCTTTAGTTCAGTGGTTCTCAAATGGGGATGATTTTGCTCCCCCAGGACACATTTGGTAATATCTGGAGACATTTTTGGTTGTCACAACAGGGGATGGATGCCACTGACATCTAATGGGGTAGAGGCCAGGGATGCTGCTAAACATCCTACAATGCATACAGCCCCCATAACAAAGAATTACTATGCCCAAAATGTCAGTAGTACTGAGGTAAAGAAAGCTCCTCCTAGCTCTAGGACCCTTGTATCTACTATTGGAAAACTCTTCAGGTCACTGCCTAGAAACCAGTGTTCCAAGACTGGGCCTCCAGGAAAAGTGCCAAGTCCCCTGTAGTGCAGCAGCCCTCCGTCCCTGGAATCCAGGCTCACACAGTAGTGGCAGCTCCAGCCTGTTTCCGTGTGGGCCATCTCGATCACCTCTGCTCCACTGTCCCCTTGGATATAGCCCATGCGGCGCAGGCAGCCATCATGGAAAACCCTGGTGCAGACCCTGCATGGGAAGAGGCTCTCGGCTGTCCAGACCTCACAGACATCACACATTTCATCGTTGACAACCTGGGGAAAGATGGCAGGAATGAACAGGAATGTATAAGCACAGGCAGCAAGATCTTCGACCACCAAGCACAAAGCTACCCATATGGGGCTGAGTTTCTCTGGAGCAGCCAAGAGAGAAACTCCAAGTGAAGCCAGTGTTAAGGCCCTAGCACTTTCTCTCTGGAAGGCAAGAACTAGCAGGCTCTTCCAGCTGCTCAGTCCTCATGTTTCTGAACAGGAATGCTACTAGCATTTTTAGAAAGATTCATCTGTTGTGAGAGATTGTCCCAAGAATTGCAGGACACTTAGCATCCTGGCTTTCTTGGCACCAAATACCAGTAGCAAATACCAGCAACTCCCACAGTTACTGTGACATTCCCAAACTCCCCCTACTCCCACAAATTTCCAAATGCCCCCTACAAGGGGTAGTACTATCCCTTAGGTGGGAGGGCTGGCAGAAGACCTGCCATGGTGTCATTCCTTGTTACTCATTGCCTCAAGTCTTTCACTAAGACTGCTCTAGGCTGAAACTGACATTTTTATTCTTGTGGAAGAAACTCAATTGTTCTGGAGTCAACTCCATCTTTCTGGTTTTGGATCCCACTTCAATCACACCCAGGCCTCCCTGTCCTGCTCCCCAGTCCTCAGAAGGTCTAAGACTGGAGGATATCTGCCCTAACTGGACACTCACAGGCTCTCTGGGTTCCAAGCAGATATCTGGAGGCTTGTCGTCATCCAGCTTCCGGGTGGGGCGAATGAAGGCAGGAGGTGTGAAACGATTGGTCCTGTCAAACTCCTCAGGCTCCACTCCACGCCCATCTCGGAGCCTCTCCCAGGCTACACGGTAGATGCTGCTCTCTTCTTGGAGCATTGGAATGCTTGCCTCTGTTTCTTTCTCCTCCTGCACTTCCTGGACAGAGCCCTCTACAGTCCCACGGCGGGACCCTGGAAGCTCACCTGTACGTCGGATGGAAGGCCTGTCCCGCAGCCCATCCTTGAAGGCAGACACAGCCAGGCTTACCTTCTGTACCTGCTCCACTGTCTGCCGCTTGGACATCAACACCCCCATGGCTCTGTGGACAAAAAGCAGAGGGGCCCAGACTCAGCCAATGGCTGACCATGTTGAGCCAATCAGCTTCAAGCATTCACCTAAGTGGCAAGTGCTATTAAATAGTTTCTTCCATTCTGGAATTCATTAGTGGTGGAGTGGGGAGAGCAACTGTTAAAGAGTCAGAAGACATCGGTTGTACTTCTGATTGGCCCTGTGGCTTTAGATTTCCCCTCTCTGAAATAAGGGCTATCTTCCTAGTGCACTTCACAGGGCCATCATGAAGATAACATTCGAAAATGGGTTTAAAACAGAGACTCATGGACATGGACTATAGACTAGTGGTTACCAGAGGGGAGGGAGGAGGCAGGGGAGGTAGATGGAGTAAAGGGGGTCAAATATGTGGTGACAGAAAGAAATCTAACTATGGGAGGTGAACACACAGTGTAAATATATATATGCCTTACTGTTAAAGTGTACAGCTGAAACTTATTGGATTTTGTTAACCAATGTCACCATAATAAATAGATAAATTTAAAAAATAAAGAATAAAAATAAGAAAATGGGTTTAACAGTGCTTAGAGACTGGAAAGCAGTCTGCAAATGTGAATTGGTATCTCTGTGTTCCTTCCTGTCCCAAAGCCAATTAGGTCCAGAGTTCAAAGACCTCTGCTACTTTGAGGTAGTCTCTCTTCTGCCACACAAGATGACCAAGGTTTAAAGCAAGACTGCAGCAACACATTTCAGACTTCTGACTGAAGTAAAGCTCCTCCAGTAAGCGCTGCACACAATGCAGCCACGATAATCCACATCAAATGCCCACTTTTTGAGTCAGAGTGAATGAACTCCTATTTTTAGAGGACTCCTGAATGGGCAATCAGGAAACTATCACCCTATTCATGTGGTCAAGTTCACAAACACTCTTTTGCCCCTCTAATTAGTAACTATGCCTCTTTATAGGTCTGTTTTTCTATCAACAGACCCAACAAGAGATAAGTGGCCCATTACAAACTCTAAGGTGCTTCCTATACTTCTAAGCCTTCATTAATGTCACTCCCACATTTTCTGCTTTGATTTTCTGAACTGTGAAAGAAAAGTCCATATGCTTTACAAAGTAACATCATTCTTGCTCTTCTTCTGCAGTAAAAGGGTACAGCATTAGAAAGTGACGGCATGACATGGCACACTGTAAAGCTCTCTGCTATTTCCTAGCCTAAGGGGTATTAGTGGAATTCAGCTGGGGAATGCTTGTTCTAAGTAAAGTGGAGCAGAAAGTCCATTTTAGCCATTCTTTCAATCCATTATAATCTAGGCTTATTGAACGATACTATGTGCAAGGCACTAACCACTCATAGGAAATAGAAGACAGGAAAACAGTCTCACCACTGAAGCTACTTAATATCAGAACTCAAAGAAGAGTAAGACAAAGTGCTGGAAGTGCCTAAAGGAAGATGAGACCACACTATTGGGAGTCAAAGTGGATCTTGAATGATGGGTAGGAATTTACTCTCTATTTGTTTTGGGAAAAAGGTGATAAGGGGTAGAAGGAGAGGTTAGGGCCAATTAGAAAGCTACCATAATAGTCCAGGTAAGAGGTAGAGGGTTTAAACTGAAATGGCAAAAAAAAAATACTGACTGAATCTATCTGATACCATGAAAATAGAATTAGAGAAATTTAGAAATAAAATGATAACTGATCAAGGGTAAAAGGACAGAGAGCAGTTGTATATTTATTTCCCAGGTTTATTGAGGTATAAATAACATATAACATTGTGTAAGTTTAAGGTGTACAATGTGATGATTTGATACATGTATATTTTGCAAAATGCTTATCTCGATAAAGTTGGTTAGCACATCCTTTACCTCACATCATTATGTTGTTATGGTGAGAACATTAAAGCTCTACTCTTACAGCAACTTTCAAGTATACAACACAATATTGTTAACTATAGTCACCACGCTGTACATTAGATCCCGGAACTTATTCATCTTAAACTAAATGTTTCTACCCTTTGACCAACATCTCCCAATTTCCCCCACCCCTAAACCCCTGGATGTTTCTATAAGTTCGATGACTTTAGATTCCACACATAAGCGAGATCATACAGTATTTCATTCAGTCTTTTCTGTCTGACTTCTTGAGAGGGCAGTTTTAAATCAACTGGCTAGAAGAACAGTATTGCCATTTATAGAAAGTGGGGAATAAAAAAGAGGGACAATGAAATTGGATTTTGTACATGTTGAATTAAAGATGTCTCTGGAATATTCAGGTGTTATGTTATCCCCTGCTTAAAACTTTTCAATGGCTTTCTATAGCTTTCAAGGTAAAGTCCTCCAAATCAGGCTCTGCACCATGGCTTGTGAAGCTCTGCTTGGTCTGGCCACCCTTCCTTACTCTGTGTTCCAACCACACTGGCCCTCTTTCAGTCATTGTTTGCCATGCTCCCTCTATTTTTAGAGAACTCTGAACATTCCTTCCCATATGACTAGTACCTATTCATCTGTCAGAGCTCAGCCCAAGAATCACTTTCTCGGGGAAGTCACCACTGATCTCTAGTCAAGGTCCAAGGGCTCATAGCACCATGCTCTTCTGCTCTAGACAACTTATCTTTGTCATTACATATTCGATAGGATGATTATTTGATCAATGTCAGTTTCCTCTATTAGATTGTTTTCACCCTGCACAGTGTCTATCTCCATGTCCTCGTAATGTGCCTGGAAGAGAACAGACACCTAATAAACATTTCTCAATTAATTGTGGAGAAGTCTTTTTGATTTTTTAATAAAGCCTTAACACATATAATTTCTGATGACAGCTACATCTTCTTTCCAGAAACAACTCTTATATGCACCACAGTGGTACAAATTCCTACCTTGCCTGGGTGCTTGCCC
Organism: Pteropus alecto; assembly: GCF_000325575.1. Taxonomy (NCBI): domain Eukaryota; kingdom Metazoa; phylum Chordata; class Mammalia; order Chiroptera; family Pteropodidae; genus Pteropus; species Pteropus alecto. Next base: position 677,612 of record NW_006438906.1, read on the forward strand.
TGCCATCAACTGTTACCAAAAATCCCTACTCTGTATTTTTTAATTTAAAAACTAGTGAGAAAGAAAAGCTCCATTATCCCCATTTGTAAAGTCTGTTTGTAAAATTAAAGTATATAGCTAAGGAATATTCACTTTGAATAAGTAACTGTCTTTTACAGGGTGGTGGCAAAAGAGATTTGTTAAGGAAATATCTGATGATCAAATTCAGGAAATTGTTTAAGGTGTTCATTCCCCAGTGGATAAGTAAGAAGAAATTGTAACTTAAAAATTCCTTTTTTTCCCCAATTGCAAACAAATATTGGAAATAGGGGAATGGCTAAATTATGGTACAATGGAAGACTGAACGGTATAAAAAATATTGAAGTAAAGATATATTTATTGACATAGAAAGGTGTTCAAAATATAGGAACATACTAATGAAAAAAGCAAGGTACAAAAATGCTTAAGTTATGATCTAATTTTTATAGAATGCATTTTAAAAAATCTTTTTGTTGGTTTGTTTTCTAATTTTTGTATATACAAAAAGATTTTTATATATATATATATAAAAAGTCCTAGGGTTGGAGATCTAGTTACTTGTTTTAGTTCTGGATCTACTGTTCTGTGACGAAGAACACGTTGCTTTCCTGCTTTGAGCTTCATTTCTCTATCTGTTCATGAGTGTGTTTAGAGTATGTAGTCTTAACCATTTAGAATGCTCATGTTCTTTTCCATATTAGGTCCATGCAACCTTATGAGGGTATTCAACCTGGGTGGGGTGGGGCTAGGGGTGGAGAGGAGAGTGTGTATATGTTAGTGATTTTGCTGAGGCTGTGGACCGGGGTGGGGGTGTGTGGTTCTTGAAGAGGCAGGGCCTATATTCTACCCACACTGCCCACATGCCTCACTAACATCAGGTGTGCTCTCCGGTTAGATGGGAAAGCAAGTCCCCAGCTTGCAATGAGAAGACTGGCACATCACACAAAGGAGAATGCAAAATTGACACACAACCCTTCACTGTAGACCTTCCTCAAGATCAATCACTATTGCTAAGGCCAGTGTTTTCCTCAGAAACCTTATGTAGTATGTTTTTCAAATTTTTTGACTGACTCATAGTAAGAAATATAGTTTATGATATGACCCTGTACACATGTACTTATAAACACATGTTTATAGATCTGTAACTAAACCCAAAGTTTTGTGAAACAATCCTACTTTTACTATATGTGATACTCCCTGAGATTTTCTATCCTCTTTATTCTGTTTCATTAAAACGATCCAGATAGTGACTCTCTAAAATGATTTCATGACTTCCTAATGGGTCTGGACCAGCAATTTAAAAAATGCAGTCTTAGGATCATTATACATTTTTGATTAAAGAATTATACTTTTGTCTTTTGATTTACAGACAGTTAACTGAAAGAGACAAGAACAACATTGTGGTATATAAGGTAAGCTTTCCTCTTGGCTGGAGTGATTTAAGAACAGAAGTCTCAATCTTGTTTTAAGAATCTGTGTGGTTGGAAGTTCTAGCAGAGATGGACAGATACTAATATGCCTTGATTGAAGAAAACCCTACTCTGAGAGGCTGATCCTCTGACCTATGAGCATATTTAAAAGAATATTTATTGGAGCAATACTTATAGTGATTTAAAGGTGAAAACCTCCTCAACAGGAATATGTAGTCTAGAGTAATAATTTTTAAATGGTGAACTGGCTGGATCCTGGGCAATTGGGAGGTGTCTATAAGAAATTCAAGAAGAGAGGGATTGAAAAAGCGTATCAGTTATAATATACATATTTATGTTTGGAAAACAAATATTAAAAGCCATTACATTTTTTTTGTAACATAGACTACAAAACAACAGAGTTTTATATATCTTCTTGTTTCTTGGTAATACACAGAAGGTACTAGCTTTCTAAATAGTTTGGGGAAATCCTCTCCCAGAAGCTATATCAGAAGTTTAGGGAGCAATCATAAGATATTTAGGTTCGTCAGAGAAGGCACAGATTGAAAAAAATCTGGAAACCTGGAATAACCATAGAAAATTAACTTTTTCAAGAATGATTCATTGGAGGAAAATCAATGGTATGCATTTGGTTCTTACTGGTGTTTTCAGATAATGTAATAAGAGTTCTAAACAAAGCCGACCAATTAGGGGGATTACTCTGTAAGTGAACCAACTCATTAATAGTGCATCAGCAAACTTACATCTCCCAAACACATTGTAGTCCTGCTACAACCATTACTCTCTGAGTAATGACAAGAATCACTATTAAGCTATCTCAACTGTTAATCATGTCATTGAAATGATTTTGGGAACCTATCCTTAAAGACATTTCAATGAAGACTGAAGATGATATCCATCAGCAAAACAAACAAACAAACATAAAAACAAATAAAAAAAGACATTTCAGTCCTGATCACAAGATCTTATAGTACTGCTATTCCTTTTACATGAGATGGTTCAATTTTCTAGGCCTATAATGCAGAAAATGTAGAGCTGAACTATTAAAAAGAAACCATCAAAATCCAAAGATCTCAAGTCATTTTGAATTGACATGGCTTTGATTTTGAGATAAACTGTGAGGACTCAACAAAATTAGGCTTCAAGAGTGAGGCTAAAAATCTTCATGCTTAATGGAGAGGATAAAACCTGTATACAAAAGACATCTTGATTAAAAGCAAGTGTGCTGAAATATCCAAGATGTGCACCTTGGGTATTTGGGAAATTAACAAAATCAGCTCTAATTTCTAGAGAAACAAGTGGTAGTGATTAGCGATGGGTAAAAACAAATGCCTGGTGAGAAAACCTGGCCCCTCCTGTGCTGAAAGAAGTCCTAGGAAGAAGAGTGAATTAAAAGGAAATCAAGTTGCAAAGATCCCATAAATTATACCTAATGATTACTTCTTTGGCTGGTGGGTGGAATTGGGGTTTTCTACCTCTCTAACAAGGATGAAAGGGGGATAACAAGACATTGTCCTAAGAACGATGTGACTGTCAGTGAATTTGTGGTATTTTGGGATGGCTTGGAAAAAACTTCAGAGGGCAGGAGCAGGTGGTGGTGAATGACAGAAGGACAATAAGATAGAAGATAGAATAGTGCTGTCTGACTATATGATCTGGAGAAAATGAAAATATATGACAACCAGATGCTTCCTTCAGGTAAGAGAGGTCTATACTCTAGATGTATTTGTCAGGCAGTTAAGACATATGTGGGCAGCCTGGAATGTGTGTGTGCGCAAGACACACCCATTTTCTGCAGAGCACATGCTTACAATGAAGTGGGATTATTTATAAAGGAAAAGTGGTGGGAGGAGGAGGGGTTGCTTCACAGCAGGTGCTGGTAGAGAAATAAGGAAGGGAAGGCAGCTAGTGGACCTTTCTTTCCAACTTCTCCATAAAGATTCATAGGTGTGATGAGCTTGGGGGAATGTCTCTCCTAAGGGGCAGGAATCTCCTCATTGGGCCTGTGAAATGTAAAGTGTCTTACTTGCTTTCAGATGATTCTTGATATGAGAATGGTAACTGTTTGGAAAAGGCTCAGAAACAACTAAAAGTGATTGCTTGGAGGTATGAGGCTTCCCTAAGTAGGAATAAGGCAAAGAAAACCTCTGAATCGGAGGACAGGGGAAACAACCAGAGTAAGTTGAATGAGTGGAAAAAGGAATCCCAATTTTTCACTGAGATCAAGAGGGAAAAAAATCTATATGGTTCCTGGTGACTTCCATGGAGCATGTGTTTTATAAATCTTTGTTGAATGAATGTTGCAGAGATGACTGGGCAACATAAAGGTTTGAGATTACGGTATCAGGAGCCTTTCTTTTCCCTGAAGTTGGCTAGAGACTGATCAGACTAAATCTTTAAAACTCAGTTTTAGAAACTGCATGGTCACCAGCTCATTTCATCACATCTACTCTGCTTTCTCCAAGGTAGACCCTGACTGGTGGTGAGTCAGGGCTGGCAGGGATGAGAACAGGTAATCGTACAGTAGTTATGAGTGATGTCTTTGACAACAGGAGAGAGCTACAGAATTTTGGAGTTTAGCCAGTGTCCACAACCACAATGATAAGAAAAGAGAGACTCATATTACCAAAGTTAATGGGTTCCTGCATGTATGTTATGTCCTGTGGCATGGTGGCCTGGCCCATAGGAGGGCAGTTGCCATAAGGGGATATGTAGGGAGCCCTCCTAGGCTGAGTATGAACTGAGATTGGGCTGGAGAAATGTAGCACAAGTAGCATCCGCACATAGGTGAAAAATTTCAGGGCGGTTGACAAGTGGCTCCATGAAGAATGTGCCGGAAAGATTGCCTGAGAGCCTCAGAGAAAGCCACATACCTAACACAGAAGATGACTGGCCATAAGTATTAAAATACAAGTAGAACCAGGATCTAAAAAATGCAGAATGCACAGCACAGATCTTAAGCTCACTGTGCACATCAACATCAATCTCAAAACTTTAAACAAAAAACATCAAAAAGAGTCCCCTTACCCACTGCTGGTCTTTGAAGAAATTCAAGCCCGAAATCGTCTGGTTGTTCTCCAGTGATTAGATGTTGCTTTAGGAACCTCACCACAGTGCTCTTGCAGCCTGCTCCTAGTCAGCCATTCTGTTGCCTGGCAGTAGCATACAGACTAATTTTAGTTTTCATGTGTACAGACCCTGAAGAGGTCTACCTGGTACCTCCCTGTCCTCCTCCATTCACCTCTGTTTATCCAGCACAGCAGCAATGGCTTTAGTCAGTCCAGGAAGGCATAGTCACCCCAACTGCACAGGGCTCTTTAAGGGTTTCCAAGGAGCAGAAGGGCTGAAGACTGAGTAAAACTGTCTTCTTGTACTCAGCTCAAGAAAATGAAGCATGAGGGAGGCACTGCTGTTGTTTAATATTTACTGAGAGCCTACAAAGCTCTAATATACATAAGAACAAAATTATAGCATGATCTTTAGCCTCTGGGGGCCTGGGATGAATCTTCTTGAAAAGCTACAGTGTTGGCTTCCCACAGAAGCAGAGCAACAGTTAAGGAACAGCACACCATCAGTAACTGGCTGGTGTGACTGCACTTAGCAAGCAGAGCTTTTCAGCAAGATGGAGAGGCACTCCTTGTTCTCTGCTCTGGGGCCCGGAAGCACAAATTCGGCCCCATTTGATGCACTTATTACGCCTCAATTACCATAACTTACGTGTTTGTTGATTCTACAAATATATTCTGAGTGCAGCCTACTATGTGTCAGGCACAAATCAGGTACTTGCTAACTGTTGGTAGAATGACAAATGGAACTTCACTCAGCCTGAGAATGCAGTGTGAGTATGTGCATGTGTAGGGGGCATAAGTGTGGGATTAAAAAAAAAAAGGTGTTGCTTGAGCTAAATTTTGAAATATGAGTGGGAGTTACCCCAGTGGATAGGGGGGGCAAATAGCATTCCAGGAAGAGGTAAAAGCACATGCCAAGGCATGGAGCTATATGGGGACTCCATCATGGCTTAGATGGTATGAAGCCAGCCGGGTGCTGGATAGAAATAGGCAAGGAAACCTGCCCTCACATAAGAATCAGCCCAAAGAACTGGTTTGAGATAGTAAGCTTAAAATATTTAAGAAGGAAATATAAATTTGGATTTCAGGGAGAAAAAAACACTAGAGAATTGGATTTTCTGAGGCCAGGAAACAGGATAGCCCTGGTAAGTCCCAGGGCTGACCAGTGAGTGCATTGCTTGGCCTTTGGACCCAACAGGAAACTCCTCTTCACAGCTTAAGAGCTGGTTAAGTGATGATTGTAGTGAATCTCAGGGGCTTTCCCTCAAGGAGACCCATGAGCCTGATTAGGAGGCTAAAAGAAAAAAAGAAATGAAACAAAAAAGGAGAGAGAGAAAGCAAGCCAGTCAACCTACATATTGTTGTTTTAGGGAGAGAACCCCAGTAAGATGAAACATTTCTTAAACCAGAGATCATGTATGTAAAGGTCTTCATAGGCTATAACGTGTTATCCAAATATAAGGTACTATCATGATTATCATAAGAAGCCAAGAGTGTGGCCAGTTTACTCAGCGCATATGGGCAAAAGTAATGTGGGCAGGGCAATGGCAGGGGGGCTAAGAATATGGCTGTCAGAGATGGAGGCACAAATAGCAGTTGCTTTTCAGTGATGCCTGGGAAAAGGCATACTCTACATTGATTCCTATGGATACTCTGTAAAGCTGTAATTTTCCCCTTATTTTTCTTATTTTTTATAGTAAATGATTAGAGAAATGCAGACTGATTCTATATGAACTCTTCAAAGGCAAGGAACTCTCACGTTTATCTAGCATAGTGCCTGGCAAGTAGGTAGCACTTAGTAAACGTATGTGGGTCTCTGAGGGGATTGTTGGAAGGGGAAAAAGGATGGAGGGGGATGTTATAAAGGAAAAAATAATCATGTCTCCAGCTGGACATTGATGGTTTTGGTTTCTTGGTCCAAAGTTGGTAAGCGATTCCTGTTAGAACGTGATCATTAAGATTGAAGGGTAAAGTGGATCAAAGTCCTATTAGAAATGAATAAATCAATTTGGGAAATGAAGGTAGCAAAAACCAAGAGCACTACTGGAGAAAAGCTTGTGGGACTGGAAGATAATAGATTCTGTAGCTAAAATAAAGGAAACGATTTGCATAAATATGATCCACTTAGGAACAGGTGTACTGGGAAAAAAATATAGGGAGTATGGGAAATAGGCTGGGGAAGGTCCTATTATTCATGTTCGAGGAAGAGGAAGCACCGTCAAAAAATGGCAAATGTGGGTGGAAGAAAATCACAACAATGTGGTCAGATAAGATGTGGAAGGTTGAAGGCTGAAAAATCCACACATATTGATATACACTCAAGTGCAAATGGGTGAACCATTGTCTTCCCTTTTATTTCTCTTTGGAGAGAGCATTTTTGTTAGTTTTTTTTTGTTGTTGCTGTTATTGCTAAGGCTACCTGGTTACATCCTTCACACCCATTCTGGAATGATTTGATTTGCAGACTTATGTTGTGATTAGTAAAGAGTTAGCATTCTTAGGAGGTGATACCCAAGGTCCAATATTTGGGAGCATCTAGCAATTTTTCCAGGGTCACGAGTGGGTGTTCAATACCAAGAGCCCGCAATGAAAAGACCGCTTTAGGAATAAAACCCCAATGATAAATCTCTGAATTGGAGCAAAGATCATATTTGCAGGCTTGCTTCTTTTGATTTTCTTTTAAAATATATATCCCTGTTTATTTTGGCGTGTTAAGCAGATAAGAAGGGTCTGTACTGAAAGGACATTATAAACAACTCTGTAATGGGGTGGTTCTTAACCAATATAAACCTTTATCAATTTACTCCATTGAGCTGTCCAAGAGATGCCACACCCATGCTTCAAGCAGTAATCGAGTTAAAAACAAAAGCTAACAATTGATAAACCAGGTTCTGTTTTCTTACAAGCCTGATCTCTCTTCTCACTGTGTAACCCAAGGAGCCCAAGGAAGCCACTTCCATTAAAGGAGGCTATCACTAGGTTTGGCTAGATGGAAGAAGGGAGGATGGGAATAGGAAAGCTCTCCCAAAAAGCCTCTGTGGTGAATTCCATTGCTTAGCCTCCTCACCACTCCATTCTTGGACAAGAAACTAGAGTCTGTCCTTGGTCCCAATTCACACTCTTGGGATTCAGGTGGAATGAAAGTGCTGCCACAGCTGAGGGGGTGAGATGAGGGTACATCACTGTCTCAGGCAGGCCCTCTGCACTCCCCAGACAATGTTAAGCCCTCCTTGGTTCTGCACCTTTCCCACCCTCCTCCTCCTCATGCAGAGGCACTTTTGGACAAAAGTATCCTGAGTGTTATTTGTGGACCAATGTCTGCTGGTGCATACAGTCAGATGGCCACAGGACAGGGTATATCATGCTTCCTAAAAGTGAGCTAGTCTCTCCTTCCTCCTCCTCAAGGATTCTGTATCAGAGGGTGGTCTCAGGACGCTCCATCCTCTGAAGGGTTCCTCTAGTTCCCCGGAGCAAGTCCTATCAAAGACCACACCCAGAGGCCTCTCCCAGTTAAGTCCAGAGCCACTCAGAGGCATCTTTACAATGAGGTTGCCACTGAAGGACGACACACCCAGAAATCTGGAGATTCAGTGGAAATTAGTTCCTGCAGCAGTCTCAGTACCTATTAAAATGTCCTCATCCACTTATTTAACCATAACATTTACTGAACATATACTGAGGAAAGCCCTATGCTTGGTACCTTAATGCGACATTTAAAAACGTACATTCTTGTTTCTGCTTCTCCTTAATACTTTTTCTCAAATAAACTGAAAAAAAGATTTTATGATTCCAAGCTTTGTGACCTTGGGCAAATTGCTAAATCTCTAAAGTGCCTAATGTTTAAAAGGCTGTTGTAAGGATTATATAAGATGTTAAACATCTCTATAGAACTTGGCACATTGGTGCTCAATAATCCTACATATCCTTCCCTTTTTCAAAGGACTTTCTTGACAGGACCTGCCAGAGTAAGTCAGTCCACCAGAGTTTACTTCTTTTTTCCTGATGGTGAAACCCAGGGGCTCAAATCTCCTTTCTTTGCTTCAGAGGCCTCACTGGTCCTCCCCTCCCTTCTGCCCCGTGCTTTTACAGAAGTTCCTGCCTTCCCTAAAATCCAGCTTGCAGCCAAACAGGCTACCACTGAAAATATAAATTGTAATGGCGGGGAGGGACTGAGGGACAATGGACAAATGCAGCAGCCCCACAAGGCCTCTGCCTCTCGATCACGCCGGAGGGACACAAGTTAGGGCACACTGAGCATTAAAGGGGGTTAAGGCCAAAGTGCTTTTGGGGCACATGGCAAGTTACTCCTGGCCTGGATCCCATGGCTGCATCCTCTCCCCCAGGCAGAGTTTCCTTCTCGGCAATTCTAGCGTGCAGTCTAAGGTCTTTATATAGGGGTCGTCCCCATCGCAAAGGCTGCAGAGACTCCCTATGTTCTTAAAGGGTCTTCCCCTCAGGTCTTCCCTTGCCCTCCCTAGTTACACAGACGGTCTCTCTGGGGATGGTACACTACACATGGGCCTCCCCATGGCAGCAAATGCAGAGCGATCCCTGGAAGTCTCCGTTCTCACAGGGGGGCTTCCATGGGGGCGGCTCCCACACATTGCCTCTGGGATTCTCTCAAAGGGTAGAGGCAGCAGTCAGGTTTTATACATTTACACAGGGACTTCCTTGGGGGCAGCTCCCACACAACACCTCAGGGTCCCCAGAGGGTTGTCGGCGGCCCGCAGACCCACCCGGTAGGGTACTTGCCGAGTCCCCGCCGCCCCCGCCCCCTCTTACCCGGACCGTCAGGGCGCGGGACGCGGGTCCGGGGCTGGCGGACTCTACACCGCTGGCCCCGCGCCGCCCAGGGCC
>NW_006438906.1:687411-699364 GCF_000325575.1 Pteropus alecto
CTCAGCTGGTGACCTCGCACGGGAATGAGACGCAGAGTGACCAGGGGAGGGCGGCGGCCGGCTCTGGGGAGCCGTCGGTCCGGGTGCCAATGGGCGCTCCCCATCAGCGCCCGGCGCCGCAGAGCCGGGACTGCGCCAGTCCAGCCGCCCGCGGCAAGGTCAGTGTCCTCCCGTAAGAAGCGTCCAGGGAGTGGGCACCGCCGAGAGCTGAGTCCGCTCGCAGCTCCCGCCCGCGCCAGGACAAAGCGTTCTGCCGCCCGCACCCGGCTGGGGAGCTGAGAATGATTCATCCAGCGGCCTCGGCCCGGGCTCTACCTCCCCTACCAAGCCCAGCTGCCCACTCAGGCATCAGAGCCCACGACCCTGGCATTGGGGCACTCACCTTCGCACTACCCTACAGCGGACTGTCCAAATGAACTGTCACAAAGTGCTTGGCTGACCCAACTCTTCCTGTGTGCCGTTTTCTTAAATTATTGGGCTTTCATCGCCAGCAGCTAAGCAGTACTGTAATGTAACCCACTTTTTGCTGCAACAACCTCTTCCCTCAGACTATCCGAACAGCCAGCTTGTCTGGAGGCCAGGAATTCTGAGGGCTATACCTAACTACATGCTCTGAAGAGGGCAAGAAAAAGATCAAGTCATAAAGCATCTAGCAACTAATTATAAAGAAATAACTGATGATATGTAAATGATATGCCAAGAACGCTTAAATGTAAATTAATTTCATTTACATTTTTAGCATTTTACCTTAATTTTCTTGTGTATTCAGTTTTTATATCTCAAACACAATCACGTCATCATTTTTTGAGCATCTAGTATTTTTTACACACTGTTAGGTGCTGTAGGGGGTAAAAAAAAGAACTTGTTTTGCCCTTAACATAGTGAAATTTACCTATGGGTAATGTAAGGTAAATATAATACTACATATTGATATCACTTTTAAATAAAGTGCCAGGGGCTATTCTAAACACTACACATATATGTCATTAATTTTCACACCATCCCTTGCAGGGTATGTACTGTTAGTTTCTGCATTTTGCTTGTGATGAAAATGAGGTACAGGGAGATTAAACAACTCGCCTAAGGTCACATAGCTAATACGTGGTGGAGATGAGATTGAAATTCAGGTATTCTGACTTCAGACCCCAAGTTCTTAACCATTTTACTATACTGCCACTGAGAAAGGAGAGCTGCTAACCATTAATATAGGAGGTTCTAAAATTAGTACGCACTTATTTCTCAGGAACTACTACTCTTTTTTTTTGCTTGTGAAAATAACACAGAAGAGCAGATAGCTTTCCATATAGCCAGGGGGCCCCTAACATTCTTTAGAATTATATCACACCAATAATTTCACAGGTAGCGTTCTCTAAACTGTTTTCAGTAAGTGTTTTATTTTAGGCTTTTGTCAGGCTTATGTGGAAGACAAGGGTATAATAATATCACCATAGAAATCTGTTGGTTAGTTCCTTCATTCAAAAAAATGTATTGTGCACATATAGTATGCCAGGCACTGTGCTGAGAACTAGAAGAGGTGCAAATAAGAGTAAGATACAGTACTTTCCCCTAACGAGCTGTAATCTCGGAGGAAACAAGCATTGACTGAGAACCAAAATACAAAATAGAAAACGAGCTGTGCTCAATGCAATGGAAATTCCAAGGAAGAGAGAGACATTACTTCAAGAAGGGAGTTGGTTGGGTTAAGGAAAATGCATAATCATTTAACTTATTGTTGATCTTAAAGTATTACAAACCATATAAAATCTACCAAATTCATTTAAAAAAATTACACGCAATGTTCTCATGTTCAAAGACAGCTTTTTGCTCTACTATAAGGATTGTTTGGAGTATGGAGAAGTCAGTAAGTACAAACTTTTTGAAGATAGTTTACCTAATCTCCTAAAGTCGGAGGCACACAATAGAATGATGGTGCTTAGGATAAGATTTTCTAGGTCAAAGAAATAGTAAAAGAAAAAGCAAAGCGGGGGTGAACGAGGTAGGTCTGGGGGCAGCCAGGATTCTGACTGGATAGGGTCAAAGGTTGTTGGAGAGTAGCCTGTACCACACAGAACTGCCTTTGCAAGATAGACTGTGGGTTTTTTGTTTGTTTGTTGTTGTTTTATTTTACCTTTTAGTTATAGCAAATGTATGCAACAAATATTCTAAGAAGGTCTGAATATAAATATTTGATTCCATTTTGCCCATAAATTCTTGTCAGTAAGATTGACAAATATGGTCACCATATCCATGTTAGTGTCTAGAAAGTAGAGGTTATTGTATATTCAACAAACGTTTAATAAGGAATTGGGAAAGGCAGAGAGGAGCTATTTGATAAAGAGCTCTAAATATGTAGAAGTTTTAATATGGTAGGTAATAGGGAGCCCCTACAAGTTCTTGAGCAGGGTAGTAGCTTGTTAAAGACCACCCTAAGCATTTAGCAGTATTATCTTTCAGATGAAGAACTGAATGAGAGGGCATATGATCTAGTGTCAGTAGTTTAAACAAAAGTTTTAAAATATAAACATGAGAATAAAGGTAATTTTTCTTTAAGCCTTAGACAAAAACCTGTTGGGATATTAAAGAGAAGTGGTGGGGTGGGGAGGAGAAGTAATCAGAATGCCACTGAATCCTATTTTGCCTTCTGCATATCCTGATAGTCACCTCCAGTGGAAGAGAATCAGTGCACCCTTTTTGCTTACAATACACATCTCTTGGGGCAACTACTTAGCACACAATTCCTCTTTACTGTGAGTAGCTCAAGTGCACAGGAACAATGTCCCAGTAGCCTTCTTAGACTTAGGCAACTTGCCTCCTGGCTGCCACCAATTGATCCAGAGGTAGATAACCAACTTAAATTGGTGCACTGATAGTCTCTCCCAGAAATTTGAAACTCAGAACCAAGCAGCACAGTGCTTGGGATTTGCTAGACCTGAGTTAGTGAGAGTGTCCTGGAGAGAAGATCCTATCCACCCACTGCTGCTCTGACGCCAAAGCTGTGTGGGTCCTTGCTCTTCCTGAATCTTCGTTCTTCTTTTCCTTTCATTACTTTTTCTTATGCTTCAGTCAGCCAGTTGAAAGACATTAGGGCTGTTTGCAGTTTTTGGTGATTATGAAAAAGTCAGCAGAGACATTTACATACAGGTTTTCGTTTCACTTGGGTGAATACCTTGGTGTATGATTGACTTTATAAAGAGCTTACAAAGTGTTTTCCAAAATGGATGTATCATTTTGCATTTCCTTCAGCAATGTATGAGTGTTGCAGTTGCACCATATCCTCTTCAGTACTTGGGATCGTCAGGTGTTTTTTGTTTTGTTTTTAGCCATTATAATAAGTATATATTAGTATCTCATTGATTTTCATTGGATTATTGTAGTGACTAATGTTGGACTTTTTTTTCCTGTGTTATTTGCCATCCACATAACATTTTTGGTGAAGTGTCTGTTCACATCTTTTGCCCATTTTAAAAATTAGGTGTTCGTCTTACTATCTTTGAGTTTTGAGAGTTCTCTGTACATTCTGGAAATAAATCACACTCATTATGTGAATTACAAAAATTATCTCCCAATCAGTAATTTGTCTTTTCCTTCTCTTGACAGTGTCTTTTACAGAGTAGAGCTTTTAATTTCATCAAATCCAATTTATTGATTTTATCTTTTATGGGTTATGCTCTTGGTGTCATATCTAAGACCCTTTTGCCTAATCCAAGGTCATAAAAGATTTTGTCCTATGTTTTATAGGAAAAGTTTTATAGTTTATTGTTTACACTTAGGTTTATGATACATTTCAAATTAATTTTTGCATAAGGTATGAGGTATGGATTAAGATTTGTGATTTTATATATGGATGTCCATTGTTGTGGCACCCTTTGTTAGAAAGACTTTTTTTTATTGAATTGCCTTTGCCTCTTTGTCAAAAGTCAATTGACCATTTTTTAACTCATGAGGATGTAATATACAGCATAGGAAGTATAGTCAATAATATTGTAATAACTTCGTATAATGACAGATAGTTACTAGACTTATTGTGGTGATCACTTCATAAGGTGTATAAATGTTTAATCACTATGTTGTCCACCTGAAATTAGTATAAAGTTGTATGTCAACAATACACGAAAAAAATCAATTAGCCACGTTTGTATAGGTCAATTTCTGGACTCTTTTCTGCCCCATTGATCTATGTCTCTATCTTTTCATCGTACCACATTGTCATCTTTATTAGTGTGGCTTTATAGTAAGTCTCAGAATCAGGTAGTGTGAGTCCTTTAACTTTATTCTTTTCAGAATGGTTTGGATATTCTAGTTCCTTTGCCTATTCATGTACATTTTAGAATCAACATGTTGATTTGTACAAAAAATTCTGTTGGCATTTTAATCAGAATTGCAATAAATCTTTAGATCAATTAGAGGAAAATTGTAATCTTTGCAACATTGACTCTTGCAATCTATGAATATGGTATATTTCTCCATTTATTTAGGTTTCCTATGATTCATTTTATTAGTTTTCAGTATATAGATCCTGTATGTATTTTGTTATATTTATACCTAAGTATTTCATGTTTTTGTGCAGTTTTTGTAATTCAATTTCTGATTGTTCATTCTGATTATTTCATTGCTAGCATGAGACATACAATTGGTTTTTGTATTGCTCTTGTATCCTGTGACCTTGATAAACTCACAAATTAGTTTTAGGAGCTTTTTTTTTTTAATATAGATTTTTTCATGTAGACTATTATATTGTCTGTGAATAGAAACGATTTTATTTATTATTTTCTAATCTGTATGCCTTTTATTTCTTCTTTCCTTATTACATTGGCTAGGATTTCCAGCATAATGTTTAATAGTAGTGGTGAGAGCAGACATACAATCATAGGGGAAAAGCATTCAATTTTCAACATTAAGTATTAGCTATAGGTTTTTTTGCAGAAGTTTTTTTTATCAGTTTAAGGGAGCCTGTAAGAGCTGAGGATAGCCTCCAGCCAACTGCTAGCAAGAATCCAGGGCCTTCATTCAGTGTTACAGCCCCAGAAAGTGAGTTCTGTCAACAATTTGAGTGAGCTTTTAAGTATGTTCTTTCTCAGTGATATTAGTTTCCTATTGCTGCTGTAACAAATTCCTACAAATTTAGTAGTTTAAAACAACACAAGTTTATCTCATAATTCTAAAGGCCAGAAATCCAAATGAGTCTTATGGGGCTAACATCAAGGTGTTAGCAGGGCTATATTCCTTCTGGAGGTTCTGGGAAAGAATCAATTTCTTGCCTCTTCCAGCTTCTAGAGGCCACCATGTTCTTTGGCTTGTGCCCCTTTACGCTGTCTTCAAAGCCAGCAATGGCTGGTCAAATCTTACATTGCATCATTCTAACTTTTTAATCCCATTGTTACATCTTTTTCTCTGACTTGCCTGCCTACCTTTTTCTCTTATAAGCATCCTTGTAATGCACTGGGCCCACCCAGATAATCCAGAATAACCTCCTCATTTTAAGATTCTTAATTTTAAAAAATTTTATTGAGGTATAATTGAGATACAACATTATGTTAGTTTCAGGTATACAATACAATAATTCAATATTTGTATATATTCTGAAATGATCACCACAATAAGTTAACATTCATCTTCATATACAGTTACAGGACTTATTTTCCTGTGATGAGAACTTTTAAGATTTACTCTCTAGCAACTTTTAAATGTGCAATACAGTATTATTAACTATAGTCACCTTGCTAAACTTTAGATCCTCATGACTTATTTATTTTATAACTGGAAGTTTGTATTTTTTGACTCCCTTCACCCACTTCACCCAACCCTTAGCCCCCACCTCTGACAACCACCAATCTGTTCTCTGTATCTATGAGCTTATTTATTTATTTATTTTGTTTAGATTCCACAAAAAAGTGAGATCATACGGTATTTGTCTTTCAATGTCTGACTTGTTTCACTTAGCGTAAGGCCCTTGAAGTTCATCATGTTGTTGCAAATGGCACAATTTCATTCTTCTTAAGGCTGAATTTATATATATAAAATGTACATGTATATGTATCACATTTTCTTTATCTATTCATCTGCCAATGGACTCTTAGGTTATTTCCATATCTTGACTATTATAAATAATGCTGCAGTGAACATGGGGGTGAATATATCTTTTTGAGTTAGTTTTTGTTTTCTTTGGATAAATACTCAGAAGTGAAATTACTGGGTCATGTGGTAGTTTTATTTTTAATTTTTTGAGGAACCTTCATAATGGCTGCACCAATTTGCATTCCCACCAACAATGTACAAGGGTTCCCATTTATCCACATCCTTGCCAACACTTGCTCATGTTGTTTAATCTTTTTTATATTTTGCTGGATTCAGTTGTCTATTATTTTGTTGAGGATTTTTGTGTCTATTTGTGAAGGATATTAGTTTATGATTTCTTTTAATGTCTTTGTCCAGCTTTTGTATCCCGGTAATAATGACTTAACAGAACGAGTTGGGAAGTAATCCTTCCTCTTTTATTTTCTGGAAAGTTTGTGAAAGATTGGTATTATTCTTTAAATTTTGATGGAATTCACCATTGAAGTTATCTGGGCCTTGGCTTTAAGTTGTGGAGGGGTTTTAAATTACTGATTTAATTTCTTTACTTGTTATGGTTCTATTTCCATTTATTCTTGAGTTCGTGTTTTTCTAGGAATTTGTCTGTTTTATATAAGTTATCCTAATTGTTGGCATAAAGTTGTTTAGTAATTTTTATAACCCTTTTAATTTCTGTAAGGTTGCTACTAAAGTCTCCCCTTTAATTTCTATTTTAGTAATTTATGTCTTCTCTTTTTCTTCGTGAGTCTAGCTAAAGGTTTGTCAATTTTGTTCTTTTCAAAGAACCAAGTTTTGGTCTTACTGATTTGCTCTCTTGTTTTCTGTTTTCTATTTCATTGATTTCTATTTTTTGTTCTTTGTTATTTCCTGTCTTCTGCTAATTTTGAGTTTAGTTTGCTCACCCTTTTCTTATTTAAGTTTAAAGCTTAGGTTATTGATTTGGGATATTCAATATTGAAAAATAGGCATTTACCTATTCATCTGTTCACTCCTTCAACAAATATTTAATGAGTGCCTACTGTGTATCAAACATTGTAAACAATTTAGATAAGTCCCTGCCAGGTGTCTGAAGGATACAGACACATAATCTGGCAATTACAATATTATATGGTGATAAGTGGTCTGAGAGGGGAAGTTTAAAGTATTGTAGGAACACATAGAAGGAGTAACTTACACAGACTTGTGGAGTTGGCAAAAGGTTCCTGAGGAAAATTATGTCCAAGCTGAAACAAGAAGAATGAGTAGGAATTAGACAAGTGAAGAAATATGGGTGAGATGGGAGAAGGAGAGGAAAGACTCTGAAATGAGTTCTTGAGGCCAGACTGTGGACCATGAAGATGTTAATGGAGATATAGACAGAAGGCGAAGGTGCTGGCGAGAAGATGAATTCAGTTATGCAGTGTTAGGTTTGAGATGCCAGTGGGACATCCAGATGGAGATGAAGAGTATATGAGTTGGGAGTTCACAAGAGACGTTAGGACTGGAGATATAGATTTGGGAATCATCAAGGTAGTTCTTGAAGTCATGGATAGAGTTGAGATAATTCAGAGAGAGCACATAGAGAGAACATTGAAAGAAACCAAGGACAAATTCTTTTAAGGGGCCAGAAAAAGAAAAGTTTTGGAAAGAGGCTAAAGGAATCACTGGACAGAAAGAAAAAGACCTGAGAGGATGAAACCAGAAGGAAGACAGAGCAAGGAGCCAGGGGAAGGCAAAAGGAGAACAGAGCAAGAGGTGACCAATTCAAGAACTGTTTCTGAATTCAAGAATGGCAGGCATTAAAAAGTGCTCATTAGATTATGGAACATGGGTGTTGCTGGGGACTTGGCAAGCACAATTTCATGGAGGGGTTGGTGGCAGGACTCAGACTGGATAATTCTAGGAGGTAATGAGGAATTCTGAGGTTATCCTGCCAATATTTAGCAGCATGATCAATGTCCATATTAGAGGGAATTGGTGAGCACATCACACTGAGCCTAGTTTTCCCACATGCCTGATGGATTCTCATATGGAAGATATCCCTCACTAAGATAGTAAATGACAATGAAGATTTATACTAAGAATTTTGGAGACAGGGAATAAAATGAAGAGACTTTTATCATACTCTCTCTATTCAGGACCTTATCAGGGTTCTGGTTTTCTTTTATATAAATTTCCTGTAGATACCTTGGACAAAATGATTGCAAAAGACAGGAAAAGGAGTACCATCTATTTTCCAGGCTTCTGAATGGGGATTCTGATGAGAAAGAGGGGATTAATTCCTCAGAAAGTAACTACAGATCTTGTGTGCCTGGTGCTTCTTCACAAGATTCACTATTTAAATCGATTTTCACTGTTTGTGTAAAATCATCAATATTAGACTAAAGAGGAAGCTCCATGTTCTAGCCTTCAAAGGTATTAAATATAGCCAGAATTTTTTATCTGAAAAACTGATATTTATATTTATTCAATAGTTTTCCAGAACTCCAGTGAGGATTGTGAATGTTAGTAAAATGACATGTGTGAATTTTAAACATTTAGTCTCCTATAATAGATACAAATAGACCTCAAGAGAGGTCTGTATGTTGGTAAGGGGCATGGGTTTTGGAGTCAGAGAGATGAGTATTCAGATCCCAAAGTTTCATTTAGTAGATATGTACCCTTGGCAATGGTTTCTTATTATCTCAAAGTCTTAGTCTTCTTCTTTAGTGAAATGGTGGTTAAATAAAATAATGCATATAAATCTGTTAGTATAATGCTTGGCATAAAGTATGCACTTAATAAATAAGTGTCAGTTATTATATTGCCCAAGATTAGCAAATTGTTCAGTGCTGGAATCCAAATTTCACAAACATTGCTATGTCCTTTATATAATATTCTCTTACACCTTTAGCCACATGGACATAGTAGGGGTGGTATATACTGTTATGCATTGTATATGATTATCCGTTAGTTTGAAAATATAGGCTTTCTTATTCTTCCATTGACTCACTTCTTTTAATTTTCTCTCATTACCTCAAACTTATTCATCAAATCAATTCTCTCCTCAGATAGCTGAGCTCTCCTTTACTCACAAATGACAGAAACCCAATTCAAACAAATGTGAGCAAAGGAAAACAAATTCGAGCAAAGGTTTATGTAATTGGGATATCAGGGATTGAACTGGGTTCTTAAAAAATGTTCTCTCTTAGGTCTGGTTTTTCTCTCTCTGTGGCCCCTTCTACTCTCACTTTCATTCCTACTGTAGCTTGGCTTACAGCAAGAAGATGGTGAGAACATGGCTGGTGGGAACATGGGGAAGGATTTCAGTATTGTTATCCTAGTTTAGCACTCTCAGAGGAAAGAGAAAACATTCTTTTATCTGTATATAAAATCTCATCTGATAAAATCTAAGGTAAGATTGCTGATTAAAATGACTTGTGTCATGTGCCCATCACTGGGACAACCACTGCAGCCAGAAGGATGTGACTATAATTGGTTAGGTCTGGGTCTTATGCCTACCTTATGGCCAGAAAGTAGTATGTATAATTGACAGTCCCATGAGAACCGCATAGAGTGGAGTGAGGGAAGTTCTCCAAAGCAGAGAGTTGTTGTTAGTAGAAGAGGGGAAAGGAATGACAGGCAGATAAAAAATGATGACAAATGTCTACTTTACCCTCTCAACTGAACTACCTCCTTTCTTAGGACCCTAGGACCTTTAATTTTTCTTTGTTTCATTTCTCTCCTTCATTTATTAGAACAGAGCAGTTACTAATTTCTGATGATTTTTTCCCTTCTAAATGTTTCTTATGTGTCTCTTCCTGTTCATTACAAATGCCATCACCCTAGTCCAGATCTTTGTGACTGCTTGTGTTAATAAATACCAAATTGACCTACCCTCTTGGTCGCTGGAAGACCATTCCCCCTGAATTCTGTAGCTAAATGCATCTTCTTAAACTATCAACTTCATCATCATTATCATAAAAATGATAATAACATTTATTTAATTTTTGCATACTTTTAAGGTACTTTCACATATTGCCAAAAATGACCCTCATATAGAAGTATAGTTTGTCATATATAATATATTGGCTTTTATTAGGTGAATCTGTAATTGTGCCTATAAGCCTGTAAAACAGCAAATTCACATCTCTGAATGGGTATAGAAGTGGGTATGGAATCTCACAGAGCAATAGTGTCAATCACTTAGAAAAAGACCTGTCTTATGGGCCAGAAGTTCTGTTTCTATTTTTCTTGACTATGAAAGTGTCAACATATTAAGGTAGTAGCTTTTAAGTGGTATGAGATAATGTCCTCTCAATGAGCAGGCCAATGAGCTGCTACCATTAATGATAATTATAACAACAACTAACAAAATGTACATGTTAGGGACTTGCAATGTGCTAGATCTGGTTAAGCTTATGTATATTATTTTATTTAATCCTCAAAATAATCCTGCAAAGTGTTGTGGGGGTCACGAGAATGTGCCTTTTGTATCTCCTACTACAGAGAGTGATTGAATTGGCAACCTTAGCTGCTGCACTCTGAACCCACCACTGCATTTGTACTAAGGCCACACTTTTCCATGGACTGTTCTCAGCCAATGACTGAGTGCAGAAATAAGGCCGGCTTCCTGTGAAATGTCGGACTCCTTTGACAGGCTATTTTGGCTTAAGGATTTCCTATTGGACTTGCTGAAATTTTTGTAGAACTGCATGAGAGTCTAAGATTTTTCTCATCTAACCTTCCTTCTTTCCCTCTCTCCTACACATGAGTCAGACCTGCATCATGTTCTGATAGCTCTCCTAGCCTTCTCTGATTTCCTCCCCATTTTCCCTTACAGGAGCTCACCCTGCCCCACCACAAATATCTTGTGTATATAATTTCATCTTGACATCTGCTTCTTAGCTGATTCAACTACCACACATGGTCCAAGAAAACAGGTGATAAGATAGAGTTTTGGGTATGGTTCCCAGTGGGCAAAGATTATTACCTCCTTGATGGTGTGTGAAACATGGATAGTAGTGGTCCAGTTGCTAAAGATTTAATAGAGGTGGCCTGGGAAAACTTCCTGGTTGAGAGGATTGACTTTGCTGGTGCAATGATGCAGTCATTTGGAAGATATGGGGGGAACAATGCATACAAAGACAGTGGAGTTGGCTGGCTACTACTAAGCAGAATTGATGTGCTCTCTCTGCAGAAGGATAATGAGAAACAGAAGGCTATTAACAGTCTAAGTATGACAGCCCTTATATATTGAAGTGGAAGAGAGGATATAACTGAGCAGCAAACAGATGATCTGATAGAATGGCAGAGCTCAGTCAAGGCAGGACTGCTATGCAAAGGTCAGGTTCTGTCTGGGAACACCTGGAATATGGGATAGGGATATCTGGATGGATGCTTCTGAGGAGTTTGGCTCTGAAGACTCCTCTGAATCCTAAGAACTTGCAGAAGTGACTTACACTTCTATATTGATAGACATCGTAAGATAATATAAGTTGTAGAATCCCTCCTCCCATTAGATAACAGCTGCCCCTATCAGGAGTCCTGCCTCCTTTCCTGGCTGCTAGGCCAATAACTTAGGGTCAAATACCAGCACAACCTGGCTGGAGAAGTGCTGGACCTGATAAGGGAGGAAAGATGTTATACACTGAAGGAATTGCAAGAATTAGCTAGCATATACTGGCAGAAGCAAGATGGGATTGAATTTTGAAGGTGCTTTATCAGGTGGTCTGGAGTAAAAGACTGGATAAGCAAGAATTTATTGACTTACGGGCAATTTTTGGGGGACACAGAAATTAACATCCTGGCAAAAACCCGAGGGAATGGGGAAGTTCTTAGAGTCTTTAAGAAAGTGACGGCCAATGTTGAGTGAAGTAGAAATGCTTGAGCTATCCTAGCAGATAATAGAAGAAATAAAGAG
>NW_006438906.1:699410-737814 GCF_000325575.1 Pteropus alecto
ACAAAACATACACTGATTATATTCCATGGGAGAACTTAGAAGACACATCATTCACTAAGGCCATTAGATGAGCACGATGTCTATAGGTGAAAAATAGCAACACTGTGGAAAGTATATACTATGATGATTCTCAGAGTTCTTTTCCCAAAGAGAACTATAGAAGTTTACTTAGGTGATTGTACACTTGGGAAAGGAAAATACTCAGGCATTTTGAGGACTATTGGACACACAGTCTGAGATGACATTGATATCTGGAATCCCAAAACATCATCATAGTTCTAATAGAGTGGGGGCCAGGTAATAAATGAAGTCCTTACCAACATCTGGCTCAGAGTGGACCTGCTGGGTTTGTTGATTCACCCAGTGGTCATTTCTCCTGTTCCTAATTGCACTGATATAATTGGATGTTAGAATAATCCTGACATTCAGTTCTTAATCTGTAGGGTAAAAGATATAGTGTGGAAGGCCTAGTAGAAACCTTTGAAACTGTTCCTTCTCCTTCCTCCTCTCTCAGCCAAGATAGTAAATCAAAAACAATATCACACCCCTGGAGAATGATTGAAGATGATTGCTGGCTTAAGCAATAGCCTTTATCATAGCTACTGTGCTAGATATGGTCTAATTGCTAGAGCAGATTGATAAGTCTTCAGGTACATGATATATGGCCATTGATCTGATAAAAGCATTCTTTTCAATTCCAATCAGGAAAGAAGATCAGGAATAGTTTGTATTCACATGGGATGGCCAACAATATTCATTTACAATTTGGCCTCAGGACTATGTCAACTTTCGTGCCCACTGTCATAATATAGTGTGATGAGATCTGGACTGCCTGGGCATGCTACAGAACCATCACACCGATTCATTTCACTGATAGCAGGCTGATGTGCTACAGAGGGCGGAGATAAACTCAATGGTCAGGAGTATGTTGGGGTAGCTCTGCAAAGTAAAGAACAAATTGCTGCATTTTGTATCCCCCACCACAAAGATGGAAGCACAATGCCAATAGTCCTCTTTGGGTTCCGGAAGCAAGATATTCTCCACCTAGAATCATTGCTCTGGCTCGTATACCAGGTGACATGGAAGGCTGACAGCTTTGAGTGAGACCTAGAAAAGAAAAGGACTCTGTTGATAGGATCTGGAGGACTTTATGGTGTTAGAAGTGTCAGTGGTAGGAAAAGATGCAGTATGGAGCTTACGTTAACCTCCAGTAGGGGAATCACAGTGCAGGCCCTTGGAATTCTGGCTACCACTGCCTCTGAATATTCAACCTGTTAGCAATAGAAACCAATGCTGAGCCCTTGAAGGTGCACTATTCTAGCTACTTGGTGATGGGTTAACTACATTGGGCCTCTTCCACAATGGAAGGGCCAGTGGTTCATCCTCACAGGGATAAATTACTTATTTGGGGTATGGGTTTGCATTTCCTAGCTATAGTGCCTCAGCCAGTATCACCATTTAGGGGCTTGTGGAATGCCTGATCCACAGGCAGGGATTCTCACACAGTATAGCATCTAAGCACGGGATCCACTTCACAGTGAAGGATGTGTGAAGTAGGTCCATGATCATAGGTCCACTGGTCATGTCATATACTGCTCCATCTAGGGGCAGCTGGCCTTGTAAAATGTTGGAACAGCCTTTTAAAGGCACAACTAAAGTGCAGCTTGGTGATAACACTCTGAAAGGATGAGGTGCCATCCTTCAGGATGCAGTATATATAAGGAGAACTTTTATATGGTGCTAAGTCTCCAGTGGGAAGAATATATGGGTCTGGGAACCAAGAGGTGCAAACAGGAATAACCCCACTTGCCATTGCTCACAGTGACCTAATGAGAGATTTTGGACTTTCTGTCCCTGCAACTCTAAGCTTTACAGAGTTGGAGGTCTTGATCCTTAAAGAAGGTGTACTCTTGCCAGGGAATACAGCAAGGATCCTATAAGCTATGGCTGCCACTGTGGCATTTTGGATTCCTTGTGTCCAGGGACTAGTCTGAGAGAAGAGGGTTCACCATATTGGTAAAGGTAATTGACTCTGATCATCAAGAGAAGGTAAAGCTGCTTTTACACAATGGGGACAGGGAGGGAAGTGGGTATGTGTGGAGTCTTTGTGATGCAGTTGGGCATCTCTTGGTATTCCCTTGCCCCTTTGAGTGACCACGCACAGTAGCTCCAGCCTGAGAAGGGTATGATTCCCAATAATATGATTACCAGACTCTTCGGGAATGAAGGCTCAGGTCACACTACCAGGTAAGCCACCAGGACCAGCCGAGGTGATAGATGACAGTGAGGGAAATTTAGAATAGAGAAGGCAGAGTATGAGTACCAGTTGTAAATACAATACTGCACTTGCTCCAAGGCCATGTTTTCCATGTTTCCAGCCAGTGACAGTATACAGCAGGGATGTTATGGCAGGCCCATTCCTCTGACAGAGAACTCTGACTGATGATTTTGGCCTAAGGATTCTACATCAGCTTTGTAGAAACTTTCTGAAAGCTTCATGGCAGTTTGAGTCTCTTCCAATCCTACCTTCCTTCTTTCCCTCTCCCCTTCTCATGGGTCACGTGTCCATCACTGTCTGACAGATCTCACCTTCCCCAGCTTCCCTGCTCATTTTCTTTCACAATCATTTTCTCCAATTTTTTGCAAGTCTAATCTGATCTTGCTTTCTATTTCTTGGAGGACCTGAACTAACACAGGTAGGTATAAATTTACCCATTTTATAGGTGAAGAAACTTGCATGAGGTTATACAGCTAGTAAGTGGCAGAGTCAAGATTTAAATCCAGGATTATCTGGCTTCAAAGCCTCTGTGCCTAGATTTCATATTCCTGTTTTCCCGCTTCTGCAGTTTCTTTTTGCTTCATTCTCCCCTTTGTCTCCTGGAAAGGCTTCTGAATATTCTAGTGTGTCTCTACCCTGCAGAGGCAGGAGGAGTTTTTGACTATACTTGTTAATGTAATGTGAAAGGAAGAACATTGTACTCCTGGGGTCTGTAACAGTTCTTAAGGTAAGAGTTCCCCTGGAGAAGGAGAAACTCAGGGGACAGTATTGGGGCAGCTTTGCCAAGCTTCCACTCCCTACCTGGAGAGTCTCCCTAGGGATTAAACTATGACAGTTCAGAGTTTCATTTTATAAGAGAAATCATATGCCATTAATACCCATTATCTTATTAGAACATGTCCATCTTTCACACAAAATCTATGATTTTGTAAAGTTTCCTCTTCTTGATTAAATAAAAAACAAAGTTTCTAAGGTTGACACTGGAATGAAAATTGAGAGCTGTCTGGACTTTGTGGCCCAGGCACTGCGCCTAGGGAATTCATTTCCCTTTTCCTGATCACAGTGGCCTCACCACACTGGCCTCAAGGAGACAATGCTCTTTTAACATTCTGATTCTCACATGGACACAGGGCTTTTATGAGATTCTCCATAAAAAACTGGAATATCTGAATGAGACATTAGTAAAGTATAACAAAGGGAAAACCAACCTAGAGCGTGCCATGTATCTATTGTAGGCAAGAATGCTTAGAAGTCAGCTTTGTTTTCAGCGTCTGCAAGATATGTTCCATCCCTGGGCAGCTCACCCAAATTCTTAGACCCTCTCTGGCCCTTTGTGGGCTTCCATTAGGTGAAAACCACTACCTTTTACAGAATCAAGTCTTCTGCCTCAGGTCCTGCCTTAGTTGTCCTGATTTCCCTTTCTTTTTCGAAAACCCTTATTTACCCTAGATATTTGACGCAGGGTGTCACTTCATCCTGTGCTGAAACTCTCTCCCTTACAGGTAAAGATTCAGCTTCCATAGTATATCTGTATGATATTTAACCTCTTCTCATTCATCTCTATCTTCATCATCATTCTCATCTCTCCTGCATCATTCCCATATTCTCATCAGCACACAAACATGCTGTGAATAGCATCTAAAAAACAAAAACAACCACAAAACCAACACATTCTATTCTGCAACCGTTTTCAGTTTATGGCTCTTTTCTCTGTTCTCCTTTCTAGCAGAATTCTTTTTCTGTCTCACTGCCTCTCTTCCATTCTTTCTTGAACCCACCACATCTATTAGACTTATATTCTTACCATTCCACTGAGAATGCTCCTGTGAAGGTCTCCAATGACTTTCAGGTTATGAAATACAACATTCTAATCTCAGTCTCCATCTTGCTTGTTGATCGCTGCTGCTTATGTTAACAATGATCATCACTTGACTTTGGAGATAGCACAGTCTCCTGGTTTTCTGCCCATATCATAAACTGCTCCTTTTCAAAGTTCTTCTCTCTTTCTTTTGTATTTATTTAAAAATTTTTTAATTTGTTTTTATTTTTCAGTTAGAGTTGACCTTCAGTATTATATTAGTTTAGGTATATAGCATAATGATTAGACATTTATATAATTTACAAAGTGATCCCTTGATTAGTCTAATATCTACCTGGCACCATACATAGGTATTATAATATTATTGACTATATTCCCTGTGCTGTATTTTACATCCCCATGACAGTTTTGTAACTGCCCCTTCTCAAAGTTCTTATATTTCTTATTATATTAGAGAGCCCCAGGCCCCAGGCCTCACCCTATCAGAAGTTAGCAAACCACTTCTATAAAGGGCCAGATGGTAAATATTTTCAGTTTGGGGGCCATGTGGTCTCTGTTACCTACTCAAGAAGCTATCGACATAAGTGAATGTTGAATTGATCGTTGTCATATTGCTGTATTTATTCAGTGCTTATTATGAGCCTCATATTGTTAACTAAACAATAATTTGTCAACCTGGTATTTCAGCATAGTTATCTGAGCATAACTGGAGTTCAGAGGGAGGAAAAGTTTCTTTCCTGTGTAGGGGAGGAAAGGGAATTCTATTTTGAAATGTCTGTATATTTCTCCCTTATGCCCACTTTTATTTGAATTTCAAGGATTTTGAAAGGCTCAAGGCCCAGTCTGAACTCTTTCTTCTTATTAATGTCACCATTTAGCCTTTGTTGATCAACTAGGAGTAGGAAGTATGTAGGGGGGAGGGGTGGGTGGGGAAGGGAAGAGCTTCAGCAGCTGGGGGGCTGGTGATGAGAGACAGCTTCTTAGTAGGGTCTGAGAAAGAGGGAGGTTACATTATTTGTTGAGATAGGGTGATTAAACTCTCAAAGTGAATTTGAGAGACAGCTGCACACAGAAAAAAGAGATGGTGATTAGAATTAATTACTGTTGTTGTAGATGTTTTGCATTTCTACAGCACTTTGTATTTACAGAGAATTTTGTAATCACTTATTAACTCTCCCCCACCAGAACCTTGTGACATGGGCAACATTACTACAGATGTTTGTATTTGTCTTCTGGGAAGAAATCTGATGCATACTAGAATTAAGGAATCAAAATCCTATTGCAGCTCTTTCACTCACTGTGTGACTTTGAGGAGCCAAATAATGAGAACTTGAACATTGTCTTCCTCTATAATTTTATTGTGATGAATAACTCATGAAGATGGTTCATTGCTTTGCTACATATCATATGTAGGTGTATAATAACTAAACCCTCTAAAATTCAGTTTTCTCTAGGTTTTAAAAAAGTAAAATTAATATTAGTGTCTATATTATATTTTTACATATCAAATGCTTAGCAGAGTGCATAGCATATTTACTTAATAAATGCTTTATGAATGTTATCTATTATTTATACTATAATAAGACCCGTGTTACATATGCATTCTTATTGCCTCCACTTGATTGCTTTAAGTGTTCCTGTCTTTGGATAAAGATGCAGATGTACACTCACTTATTCAGCAGTACTTATCAAGTGACTACCATTTATCAGGCATTGTTCTTGGAGCTGGGGATACAGTAGTGAACAAGAAAAGGAGTTCCTGCTCATATGAATCTTAAATTCTGGCTGCAGGGGGAGGACTCACATTATCATGGCGGAGGGGCTTACATTCCTAGTGAGAGTTAGGCTGGGATAGAGAGGATAGAAGCATGATTAGAGTATATTTAGAAAATGTGTGGGGAAATTTTTTCTAAATTTTCATAGAAAAATAGTATTTTTTATAGAAATAGGTTATGTATACATTTATAAGCTATTCATTTTTTATAAAAATATTTAAATATATACTTATATTTTATTTAAAATATACTTATGAATTTATAAAACATTTAAAGGAAAATATTTTAATTATTATATAAAAATACTACTACATTGAAAATTTTTAAATAGAAAAATTATTCATAAAGGAACCCTCATACACTACTGGTGGGACTGCAAATTGGTACAGCCACTATGGAAAAGAGTATGGAGGTTCCTCAAAAACTAAGAATTGATCTACCATATGATGCAGCAATCCCTCTATTAGGTATTTACCCCAAAGACTTGAAAACCCATATCCAAAAAGATATTTGCACACCAATGTTCATAGCAGCATTATTCACAGTGGCCAGGACATGGAAGCAACCGAAGCAACAAATGAACAAGACAAACAAACAGAGACTCAGGGACATGGACAATGGACTAGTGGTTACCAGAGTGTACGGGGTAGGGGAGAAAGGGAGTGGTAGATGGGGTAAAGGGAGTCAAATATAGGGAGTTAGGGGGAGGGTGAAGTGGGTAAAGAGGATCAAATATATGGTAGTGAAGGAAACTGGACTTTGGGTGGTAAAAACACAATAGGATATTGTGTTTTCTATGTCAAATTATAATGTACACCTGAAAATTATATAATTATTAACCAATGTTACCCCGATAAAAATAAAAAATTATTCATAATTTTATTACAATATTATTTCTTTTAAATTGCCTTAGCATATATTTGTACATAGTTTATTCAGTACATGTTTACCAAGCATTTTCCAATGCTGCTAGAGCATGGAAAAAAACAGGCTCAGTTTCCTGATGTGGGCATGGCTTGGGGTTGCAGACAGTTCAATGGGATGGCAGCAGTGGGAGAGAACATCACATAAAGGCATTCTGAACTCCCTTAGCCCAGGGCCTGCTTGGAAGGGATGAGATGAAGGGAGAGGACTATTGGCCATGAGAAAAAAGAGCAGGTAAAGTTGAGTAGACTGAAGCACGACTAAATCTCTGAGACATGCCAGATGCCTGAAGACCAGAGAGAAAGTTCCAAAGGTAGAGAGGACCCCAGGTTCTCACTGTTGCCTTCTCAACCTCAGGTGATTTCTGGGGAAATAGCTGCCCTTACACCCCACCCCAAAACATAAAGACTTGTATTTCTGTTAGAGTACTGGGGCTATGGATTGAAATTCAAGCCAGAGTCTCTTCCAAGATAACCCTGACACAGTTAATTTTAAGTTCTACAGGCCATGTGTTTAGCCTCTTGCTCTCTTTACCGACTGCCACCAATGTCTTCTCAGGCTGGGTTCTGCCTAGCTACATCTAAATTGGAATGCAGCTTCCCAATTTATTCCTCACTCTTCAGACACTGAAATGGGTTTATGAACAATTTTTAGATTTTTAAGGTTAGAATTAGATTATACAATTGAAAAAGATATCAAAAAGGTCACCCGGGAAGTTCTCCATATTCCTGACTCTATCTGAAAAGTTTGTCCTATTTAAAATGTCAGTTCCCTGATGGCAAGATTTTATAAAATAAGAATAATAGTCACTCAATCACTAGAAATCTTCATAAATACCAGGAATAAATGTCCTTGATCTTTAGGAAATGTGTTTGGGTCACTGCTGCTTCCTTCTAGCCCCTTTCCTGAAATATGCTCGTGATTCTTCGGCTCTAGAGGCAAGCAGTTGTCAAAAAACCTTCAATCTTTCTTTATTCTGGACACCAGGCCCACAGGATTCCTGGTGCCTCTTTTAATTGGAAGACCTCTACACTCTGCCTACAAGAGTAAGGAACAAGAGGTGTTAAATGATTTCAAGAGAAAACTCCCAGGCAGTGTCTCTGATCTTGGATTCTTTCTGTTTTACTGAAGGATAAGTCAACCAGGTCATCCTCTGACGTGAGGAGACCCAGGCATAAGTTCACAGCAGCACTTAAGTACGCTGAGAAACCTCCACAAATGGTTCATCTCAGGCTCTGAGAACTTAGACTTCAAGTTTAGATTAAATCCCTAGACATATTAAGGAGATGACCACCAATTTTTCTATTTTACACGGTAATGCTAATTCACTTGTAAAAGAGAAGTACCACAATAGTATCATGATTATAACAGTAGAAATGTAGGAGTATAAAATTTGTAATGTTATAAACAAATTAAACATGAAATGCAAATACCACATCAGAGTGTGCTTGTTATCCAGATCTCGGGTCAAATTCTCTGAAAAGGTTACTAAAGTGACTAAAGGGCCTCAGTGTTAGGAAAAGGGGAGGGGTGTAAAAAGAGAGGCTAGAGAGAGAAGGGGAGGAAGTCTTAGGTTTATGTCTCCTGAGCTCTTCTCATGGACTTGAATGTTTACAGTCATGAATTCTCCCACTGCAGTATGTATACTTGAGAGTTAACTTAATAACTATTACTTGGGATAATACAGAGTGCTGCTTATGATGACCATGACAGCTTGAAGATCGTTTTAGTATGTTTGGGCTTCTATAACAAGATGGCATAGACTGAGTGGCTTATAAACAATAGAAATATATTTCTCACAGTTCTGGAGGCTGGGAAGACCAAGATCAGGGTGCTGGTCTTGGATTTAGTGTCTGATAAGGACCCACTTCCTGGTTCATAGACAGCTGTCTTTTTGCTGTAACCTCTGGCAGAAAAAAGAGAGGGGGAAGCAAGCTCTCATATGACTCTTGCAAGGGTACCGGTCCCATTTATGAGGGCTCTATCTTTATGATCTTATGTAATCCTAATTACCTCCCAGAGGACCCACTTCCTAATACCATCACATTGAGATTGGGGTTTCAACATATGAATTTTTGGAGGACACAGACATTCAGTTCATAACAAAGACATGTAATAACCTGCAAATCTGATCGCTTCAATACTCTGCTCAAAATCCTCCATTGGTTCCCAGTGCCAGTAGCACAAATCACTCATTTATTGGTTTGCTCATAATATTTCTTCATTCTTTCCACTAATATTGAGTAACAGATTCTGTGCTAGGTGCTGGAGATGTAGCAGTAAAGAAAATAGACAAGAGAGTCTCACCCCTCTTGGAGCTTGCTTGTATCTTGTGGTGGAGACAGACAGTAAACAATTTAAACAGAGATGATATTTTGACCATAAACGAATGTGGATTTTTTTCACATACATCCTAACTCTAATCATGTTCCCCAAATCCAATCATATTCCCCTGCACTCATTCCACCAATATGGTCCCCACCTAAAGAAGGAACATATGATAGAGGAGAAACTCCCTCCAGAAAAGATGATGAAATAAAAGGAAGCACTTTCGTTGGGAGTAGGGGTATGGAAGTGAGAGGATGCAATAAAAATATTCAGATAGGGAGAGGGGTGACCTGAGACCCTTTGAGCTTGGTGGCAGGCTTGAGCCTAGGAGAAGCTCTATGTTTGACATGGAAGTAGGGGAGGGGAGAGTGGACAATAGGGGAGCATCTGAGAAGGCAAGTTTCTGGGTAGAACTTCCGAAATAATGCTGCTGGTTGCCATTGGTCTGTATCTAGCATACAGAGATTCAAAAGTTCCTGTGTGGACCCAGAGTAGTGTGAGGACAGCAAGACTGAGGGACTCCTGGGCAATTGAGATGATGACAATAATGGAGGTTGGTGCCCCCAGAGTTCTGGTGGTAGTGTTTTTCATCCTAACTGGATTCCAGAAAGACAGAAGTTGACAGATAGGGATGGATTAGAGATAAGCAGATGAAATAGCTCAGTCGAAGGCCAGCAAAAAAGAGCACGGACTTCAGCTGTACCATCATGTTTCCAGGGACATTGTGCTTAAGAAGAAGGAAGTGGAGGGGAAGAACACTCCTATGAGGGCTGAATTTTTTTATATATTTTTAGGACAGTTAGTTTTGCTTAAATATTTCTTTGGGGAAGGGACAGCTCAATTAGAGGTCTTTTATTATTTTTTAAAACCTATCAGACCATGAATTCATAGGGAATGGGCTCCAGCAGCTCAGGTTCCTTTCCATTCATTCTCATAAAGTACACTTCTCTGGGTGGAGTAGGCTGGTGCTTCAGTTGAACCCAGGTACTTTTCTTTTTGGCTTCCTTCTTTTTTGATCATTTTCCTTCATACATTTCAGGAAGCCATCTTGGCTCTTAGAGTGCTTAACATACCCAATGCATACATTAATTCTCTTGGCAAGAATCTTGCCCTTAACTTGTTTGTTAACAACGATGCCAATAGCATGCTGGGTAACATTGTAAACTCTTCCAATTTTGCCATGGTAACATATGTGGGGCATTCCTTTTGGAACAGTGCCCATTCTCTTGATGTCTACAATATCACCTTTCTTGTAGATTCACATGTGGCCAAAGGAACAACTCCATGTTTTCTAAAAGACCTAGAGAACATATAGCGGATGCTTCTTTCTCCTCTTTCCTTTTGTCTTAGTCATTTTGGCAAATTACTGGAAGATGGTGGTTCCAGCTGAAATGGAGGGCTGAATTTTTTAATTGACTTAATACTTAGTGGAAAGAGACTATCGCACATGAAAAGGTCAAGGGGCAAAGAGAGAATGAAAAGAAGGTTGGACTGATAGAAAAGGTTTAGCCCATAAGTCTTTTTTTGCTATAAAGAGAAGCATAATATTTGTTGATCAATTATTGTTTTAAAACACATGTTTTATGGTGTTATGCCTCTGCTTAAAATCCTTCAATAGTTTTCCATTGCATTTAGAATGAATCCTAAATTCTTAATAGGGCCTAAAAGCCTCCATGATATTGTGTCCTTTTCTTTCCAACACCTTCTAGCACTACTTCATTCTAGTCTCACCAGTCATAATAAGCTAATATTTACTGAACAATTACAGTCCTCACACCCTATGAAGCAGGTATAAATGAGGAAACCAAAGTCCAGAGAGGTTGTATAACTCATCCAGAGTCACACAGTAAGTGTGAGGCATAGCTGGGATTCAAACCCAGGCTATTTGACTTTGGTACCTGGGCTCTTCACTACTGCTCTGCCTGTTTGAATTCCTCATAGTGCAAGCTCTTCCCACTTCAACACCTTTGCATATGTTCCCTTAAATTATCTTCATTTTTTTTTTGGATTCTTTTTTCTTGTTGCTATTCTGATTGGGTGTTTTCTGCTACTTTATTTTCTAAATCGCTGATTCAATCTTTGGCTTCATCTAATCTACTTCATCTAATCTAACATATTCTTCATTTTAGTTATTGTGTTCTTCATTTCTGACTGATTTTTAAAATGTTTTCTATATCCACTTTTATGTTTTCTGTCTCTTTGTTAAAGTTCTTACTGAGTTCATCTATTCTTCTCCTAAGTTCATTGATCATCCTTATAACCAGTGTTTTGAACTCTGCATCTGGTAGATTGCTTTTCTCCATGTAGTTTAGCTTTTGCTGGAGCTTTGTTCTGTTCTTTCATTTGGGACATGTTTCTTTGTCTCCTCATTTTGGCTGCCTCCCTGTGTTTATTTCTATGTATTAGGTAAGACTGCTATGTCTCCCAGCCTTGAGTGGTCTTATGTAGTAGGTGTCCTGTGGTACCCAGTGGTACAGTCTTCCTTGGTCACCTAAGCCAGGTGCTCCTGGTATGTCTCTTTTATGGGTTGTTTGTGCCCTCCTGTTTTAGTTGAACCTTGGTTGCTGTTTGTACATCAGTAGGAGGGATTGACCCTCAGGCCGATTGGTTATGAGGACTGGCTGGTGACTACAGTGGAGGAGCTATTGTGCAGGGGTTGACCCTATAGAGCAGGATTTGCTTTAGCAGGGCTCTGGTGCCTGCCCAATCTGCCCATGGAATGTGTCATCTGTGGATGTGGACCTAATTGGTGCTCTGGCTCAGACCAAAGCTGGCCACTGGGCACACAGGCCGGGGCCTCCTGGGAGGGGCTCTGGTGCAGGCCCAGGTCAGCCACTGCCTCTGATGTTCACGGGGCCACTTAGTATGAGCTACAAAGTGATCTGCTAATGGTTGCCACTTTTGCTGAGCTTGGAGGCACCTGGGAGAGGCTAAGCCAGGAAATGAAATTGGCTGTAACTAGTGCCAGGCTTGGGGCTGCTCAGCAAGAGGTATAGGGCACACCAAGACTAGATGCTGTTGTTTGGGGTTTGTGAACCTTTGAGAGATTTTAGGAAAGTCTGCAGCATGAGTTAAGACAGGCCATTTGAATAGAAAAGCCACAGGAAGCAAATTGGGTAGGCCTGCAAGTTCGGAGGGGCGAGGTCTTAGGGAATCACCAGGGCAGGGTGACAGTGTTAGCCAGATTGATGGAGACTCAGATATGATGGTCATGCCATCTGCACACTGGTAGGAGGAGGGCTCAACAAAGGAACAATGGCCTTTGCCAGCACTTCTGTCTGGGAGAAAGCTGCCCCTCTAGCCCTTACCTCGAAGCCAGACAAATCACTTCTTCCCTATGTGTTCATGGCACCTTTTGAGCAGCTGCCCCAGCACTGGAGTTCAGAGCTAGTGAGTCCATCAGCAATTAAGTCCTTGTGCGGGCCTTTTAAAAGGAATTCTAGCTGCCCTCCATCTCACTCAGCCACAATCTCTGCTGGGTTTCACAGCCAGATATTGTAGGGACTTCTCTTCCCAGCACTGGAACCCTGGGCTGGGGTGCCTGGTGTGGGGCTAGGACCCCTCCCCTCTCCAGGGGAACCTCTGCAGCTGAGATATCCCTCTTGATTTTTAATCGCTGCATGAGGGTGTGCGAACAGCCCAGTTCTGCATCTCTTACCCTCCTACCAGTCTCAAGGTGACCTCTTCTGTGTGTCCCCAGTTGTAGGACTTTTTTCAGCTAGATTTCAGGTGACTCCCACTGATGGCTGTTCTGTAGTTTAGTTGTATTTTTTTGTGTGGTTGTGAGAAGAGGCAAGCATAGCATTTATTTACTCCACCATCTTGACTGGAAGGCCCATCTGTAATTTCTTAATATCTGACAGTGTACAGATTGTTCTTTCCTACTTGCAGAAGACATTTTAGAGGGTATATTTTACATGTCTTTTCAACACTGAAGAAAAATTTTACAGGTGTGAACACGTCTATAACTTTATTAAATGAAAAATCCCCATGATTTTTGTTCACGATTACTCTAGTATTCCAAAGCTTCCATTTTTAAATCAAATTATTCAGTGATACTTAAAACTGCAAAGAGTCATTTCTATAAGAAAATAGGTTGTTTCTTTTTGAAATATTATTGTCCAGGTACATGGAAAATACATATTTCTCTTTGAAAAACTATCCTTTTAAGAAGGTTGCATAGTATAACAGTGGTGATAATGCTCTCATAAACCCTCTGAACTGTGTTGGTAAGACTTATTTATTTATTTATTTACTTACTTACTTACTTACTTACTTACTTATTTATTTATCTATCTATTTATCTATTCATTCATTCATTCATTCATTCATTCATTTATTAGGTAAGGCGACCCTTGGTTGACCTCATAGATTGCAAGACCTTGTCAGCTTACAATCTCTTATTTTTTATTTTTTACACCTACAACACCTAGTCTTCCTAGGTGGTCTCCTATCCAAGTACTAACCAGGCCCGACTCAGCTTAGCTTTTGAGATCAGACAGGATCGGGCTTGTTCAGGGTGTCATGGCTGTAGACTGTGTTGGTAAGATTTAATAAAACACTTTCTACCAGGAAAAAAAACTTATCAAGAATGGTTTGAATAGTGTTTGTCTTCTTCTTATAATGTACTTTAGGATGGGTAGTGAACGTCTTTTCTATGCCTTTGCAAATTATACTCCTTTATAAGTTTGGATCTGTTTCCAACATTTTATTCCTTGAGCTTTTATTATGAAATACCTCTGAGAATAACTTTAATGTGAATATTTTAAAGTATTTGTCAACATCATTTCCTCCTTTTCTCATTTATGTTGTTAAGTTAATTTTTACTACATTCCTCTCTCTGCGTATGTAGGGTCTCTTGAATAGTGACAATATCATCTATGGTTGGCTATTTCTTCTGTAACTCATTTATGTTTGATTCAGATTTCAGTTTTGAGAGCTCTTTATATGTTCTGGATACAAGTCCTTTATCAAATATCTGATTTGCCAATATTTTTCTTAACAATATTTTTCGAAGGGTAGAAGTTTAGAATTTTGATGAAGTCCAGTTTTTCAATGTGTTCTTTTACTGATCTTGCTTGGATGGTATTTCTAAAAATTCTGCCTATTTTAGAGTCACAAAGGTTTACTTATGTTTTCTTCTAAGAGTTTTTTTAGTTTTGCATTTTGCATTTAGGTCTATGATTAATTTTGGGTTAATTTGCAGCATGTGAGGTATAGGTCAATATTCAGGGTTTTTTGTGGGGTGGTGGCCAATGGATGCCCAATTATTCTGGTACCATTTGTTGGAAAGTCTCATTTCTCTGTTGATTTGGCTTTTTATTTTGGTCAAAAATCATTTGGTCATTTGTGTGTTTGGTCTATTTTTGGATTCTCTATTTCAGGAAATGACTATTTTCTCTCTAAAGGGCTAGATAATAAATATTTTAAGCTCTACAGGCCATCTGTAGCAACTGCTTACTTTGTGTAGTATGAAAGCAGCCATAAATAACATGTAAACAAATGGGCATCACTAAGCTAAACTGTATTTACAAAAATAGGCAATGGGTCAGATTTGGCCTACAGGCCAAAGTTTGCCAACCCTGCTTTAGTTTAGACATTGATTTTTGTGTCTTCTCCAGTACCACACTGTGTTGGCTACTGTAGCTTTATAAGAATTCTTGAAATTAGGTAATTTGAGTCTTCCACTTTCTTCTATTCCTCAATTGTTTTGGTTATTCTACTTTCTTTACCTTTCCATATACATTTATTTTAAAAATCCTGCTGGGAATATAAGGATCAATTTAGGAAAAATTAAAATGTTAACAATATTAATTTTTCTAATCTTTGAATTTAATATGTCTCTTAATTTATTTGGGTCTTCTCTGATTTCTTTCATCAGCATTTTGTAATTTCTAAATATGTAGGTATTTTTCAGATAGCTTTTTAGTTATTAAATTATGAAAACTATGACTTCTAGTTTAATTCTGATATGGTCAGACAGTATATTTTGTACAATTTCAGTTTTTAAAAATTTGTTAAGGTTTGTTTGAATATTGACTATCTGGATGAATATTCTGTGTGCATTTGAAATGAATGTGTATTATGCTCTTGTTGGGTGCAGCACTCTATAAATTTCAATATGGTCAGGTTAATTGATAGCATTGTTTAGGTCTCCTATATCCTTGATAATTTTCTACCTATTACAGAGAGAGGAGTATTGAAGGCTCCAGTGGATTTGTCTCTATTTCTTTTCAGTTCTATCAGTTTTTGCTTCATGTATTTTGGACCTCTATTCTTAGGGGCATGTACATTTAAAATTGTTGTCTTCTTGGGTAATTGACCTATTCATCATTATGTGATTTTCCTCTTTATTGCTGGTAATTTTCCTTGTTCTGAAGTCTACTTTTTCTGATATTCAAAGAGCCAATCCAGTTTTTCTCTGATCAGGATTTTCATATACATATGGTTGAATTATATATCCATATATAACATATAATATAATCATATTTAAAGTAGGTTTTCAAATTATTTATTTGTTTATATTTTTATTATGGTGACATTGGTTAACAAAATCCAGTAAGTTTCAGGTATACAATTCAACAGTAAGGAATATACATATTGCATTGTGTAGGGTTTTTTGTTTGTTTGTTTGTTTTTTTAAGGCAGCATGTAGTTATATAGTTTGGTCTTTTTAAAATTGAATCTGAGAATTTCTGTTTTAATTGGTAAGTACAGACCATTTACATTTGTTGTGATAATTGAAATGGTTGGATTTAGGTGTACTATTATATTATTTTTCCATTTGTCTTTTCTGTTCTCGTTCCTCTTTCCTTCTTGCCTGGCTTCCTTTGGAATTTTTGCATATTTATTAGTATTCTATTTTAATTTATCCATTGGCTTTTTGGCTATATAGCTTTGCATTTTTTTAGTGGTTGCTCCAATGGTTATTATAATAGACATACCTAGCTCTCACAGTCTATTTAGATTGACTATTTTATCACTTCAGGTGAAACATAGAAAGCCTTAAAACCACAAGTTCCCTTTATCCTCTCCCTTTATAAGTGTCTTACATATTTCATTTATAAACACAATGTTATAACTGTTGCTTTCAATATTCATACATATTTTATTGTACTTTAGAGTAGAAAAATAGTCTATTTGCCCTGATACTTACCCTTTCTATTGTTCTTCCTTAAATGGGAAACTAAGTTCCAAGTGTCTTTCTGGAATCATGTCCCTTTAGCCTGAAAAACTTCCTTTAGCATTTCTTTAGAGTAGGTCTGCTAGTTATAAGATCTTAGTTTTCTTAAATATGAGATTATTTCTAGTTCATCTTCATTTTTGAAGGATATTTTAGCTGGATGTACATTGTGGGTTAATAGTAATTTTTTAAAACACTTTAAAGATGTTATTACACTGTCTTCTGGCCTATATGGTTTTTGATAAGAAATCCACAGTCATTTGATTTATAACATATTATTTTTCTCTGATTGTTTTCAAAATTTATTTATCTTTGGTTTTAAGAAGCTTGATTATGATGTGTCTGGGCATGGTTTCCTTTTCGCTTATCCTGTTTGGGGTTCATTGAGCTTTTTGAATTTGTAAATTTATTACTTTCTTTAAATTTGGGCAATTTTCAGCCATTATTTCTTCAAATATATTTTCTGTATCAATCTCTTTTTTTCCTCTCTTCTGACTCTCCCAGACACATATGTTGAAATGCTTGATCTTGCCCTAGAGGTGTCTGCGGCTCTCTTATAGATATTTAGTCTAATATATATTAGGTTAAACGAAGTGGTGGTAATGAATATCTTTTCAAAGGGGTTTAATTTTATGAAGTTCTTACAATTCTGGAACTCATAGGATGTGATATATTAGCTAAAATTGTATTTCCAGATCTTTAACTTTCAGAGCTTAATTGTTAAGTGATTAAGTTAATTAATAAACAATCTTTGGCTGCCCGAACTATTTCTAAGAAACAGATGCAAAAATATTTCTCGCTAAACGTAGTTTCAATTTACCCTCATTTCTTAGAGTTGCATTGTATTAACAAATGTGAAAAATATGCAGATACATCAGATGATTATTTGCTACCTCAATTTTCTTAAGATGGTATATAGTAGATGTCCATGAAAAAAATTAGCTGAATTACTCTTGCTTTTCTGTCTTCTAGTTTTTTCCTATGTCTGGAGAAAAGAAAAATTGATTACCTTAGTTAAAGGAGATAATTAATAAAATTGATCGACTATGCTAGGTGTTTTTTCTGTTTCTCCAGTAACTACAACAATGCCTTTAACATACACAAAAGCACCCAATTAAAATCTGTTGAATCAATTAATGAATTGACCATGGCAGTGACAATGAACACAAAAGCCAAAGATTTAGTCTAAAATATCTTTACATCGAGAGATACTCCTTTTCCCAATTTAAAAACATTTGTTTCTGGAGTATGGGAGGGGTATGGTATTAGCTCCAAAAGTTAGAAGAGAAGGAAAAAACTTACAGAAAGAAAACTCCAGTGAAGAAAGGAATAGGACAAGAAGGATAAGAAATGAAAGAAAGAGGAAACTAAAAGGAAAAAAACCCAAAAAGAAGATTAATTGATAAAAGGAAAGATAAATGAAAAAAAAAAAAAGGAGATGGAATATGATGGATAAAAGATGGCATTTTGAAACACTAGGCTTTTACCAGTAAATGTTGTATTATTAGAAAAAGAACTTCGAGGTCAATGGGACAATCAATTATCAACTACTTAAAATACTAACAAATGTGTAAAGTAGCTTCACACTTGGGCTTCAGAGGTTCCTCTCAAAAACTTCTTACTCCTTTTCCACTCCTACCATCTCCTCCTCCCCTCTAATCCTTCCTCTCACTTTCTTTCTCATTCCCTTAGGGACTGCATGTGCACACACCCACAAAGACCAAAAAAATCTGTAGAGAAATGCACCCACACAGACATTTATACCTAGAAACACATATGGTCAGATTCAGGAGACCCATTTCCACAGTTCATGTCCATGTGATGCAGAAAATTTACCCACAAGGAGATATCCACAACCTTAGTTTCTACATAAAGACAAAATGAAATTTAAACCTTACTTCATTGAGATCAAATATATACAAAATATAATATACCCAGAGTAAAATAAATATTTCAGGACTCCTGTTATTGCCACATATTGTTACACAGAGACACCAGCAGCTTTACACATGCCGATTCCTGCATTTAGATCACTCTCTATTCTAATTACACATGTTAAAATCCTGTCTCTGCTTCAAGCACGAGTTTAAATGCCATTTTTTACATGAAGCTTTCCCAGATCACTTCAGCCAAAAACAATCTCTCTCTTCTTTATAGGAGATTTATGTAGCAGTTTATCTGTGCCAGGCACACTCTGAAATATTGTAAGTATTTTTGTGTAACTATTATTTCCTACTTTTAAATTACCGGGATTCACTTCTAGATGACATATACTCTCTGTGGTTTATGGAAAAAATAGCCTTTAATAGATACTCCTTCATTCTAATGGGAGAAAACTAAGACACACAAGAGGAAGGCAGCTTCCTGAGAAATAGTGGGACCCACTGTCCTCTGTAAGGAGACTGTGGATTATGGTTATTGCAGCAGCCTGATATTTTGGATGGCTCTCCCTGCCTCTGCCGCTGGTCAGGAGGGTGGAGACTAACTAGGAGAAACAGAAAGGAGAACTAGGAGTCAGCATTCCTCAGCTTTACAAGTAGAAAGACTTCATCTTATCAAGGTTCTCTGAGGCACTGGTGTCTTAAGGATAGACCAACTGTAATTAATAAAATTGATCGACTATGCTAGGTATTTTTTCTGTTTCCCCAGTAACTACAACAATGCCTTTAACATACACAAAAGCACCCAATTAAAACCTGTTGAATCAATGAATGAATGAATTGACCATGGCAGTGACAATGAATACCAAAGCCAAAGATTTAGTCTAAAATATCTTTACATCAAGAGGTGCTCCCTTTCCCAATTTAAAAACATTGGTTTCTGGAGTATGGGAGGGGTATGGTATTAGCTCCCTAAGTTAGAAGATTCAAAGAAAAAATTTACAGAAAGAAAACTCCAATGAAGAAAGGAATAGGATAAGAAGGATAAGAAATGAAAGAAAGAGGAAACTAAAAGGAAAAAATCCAAAAAGAGGATTAAATTGAACAAATTGGTCCAACAGGTAGGCGAAAAGGTTCTCAATATCACAAATCATCAGGGAAAAGCAAATCAAAACCACAATGAGATATCACCTCACACCTGTTAAAATGACTGTCCTGAAAAAGACAGCATAGGGACTATAGTCAATAATATTGTAATAACTATGTATAGTGCCAGGTGGGTACTTGACTAATTGGGGGAGGGGGATGGTCACTTTGTAAATTATATTATGCTGGACACCTGAAACTAATATAAACTAATATTAAATGTCAACTGTAATTGAAAAGAAAAATTAAAAAAATAAAATAAAAGAGATCACCACTGGCAAGGATGTGGAGAAAAGAGAGCCCTCGTGCACTGTTGATAGGAATGTAAATTAGTACAGCCGCTATGGAAAAGAGGATGAAGGTTCTTAAGAAAATTAAAAATAGAAGTACCCCACGTCTGGGTATTTATCTGAAGGAAATGAAATCACTATCTGGAAGAGATATCTGAACACTCATGTTCATTTCAACATTATTTACAGTAGCTAAGACCTAAGCATCCATTGAGAGATGAATGGATAAAGACGATGTGTTACACACACACACACACAATGCAATATTATTCTGCTGTAAATAAAAGAAGGAAATCCTGCCTTTTGTGGAAACATGGATGGATCTTGAGGGCATTATGCTAAGTAAAATAAATCAGACAGAGAAAGACAAATACTATGTGATCTCACTTAAATGTGGAATCTAAAAAAAACCTGAACTCATAAAAACAACAGATTGATGGTTGCCAGCTGCAGTGGATGAGGGGTGGGGGAAATGGGTGAGTCAAAAGGTACAAACTTCCAGTTATGTGGTTGCCAGCTGCAGTGGATGAGGGGAAAATGGGTGAGTCAAAAGGTACAAACTTCCAGTTATAAGATAAGTTCTAGGGATCTAATATATAGCATGGTGACTGTAGTTAACAATACTGCATTGTATATTTGAAAGTTGCTAAGAGAGTAGTTCTCATCACAGGAAAAAAACATATAACATGTAAGGTGATGCAAGTTAACTAAACTTATTGTAATCATTTACTAATATATACATGTATCAAACCATTATGTTGTCCACCTTAAACTAATACAATATTATGTTGATTATATGTCAATAAAACGGGGGAAGGGAGAGCTGTTGCTGTTTGGAGGCCAATTGCTACCAAATACACACCTAGAGCCCAGTGCTTTATCTTATGAGGATTATTTTTCATTCATAATGTATAGATTGCTGACCCTGCCCCTAGAGATTCTGATTAAGTCTGGGGTAAGGCTAAGAAATCTATATTTTTACAAGCCTCCCAGCGATTCTGATGTGAGGCTAGGATTGAGAGCTACTGGAGTAGATAACCTGTTCCTGTTACTGAGCTCGCCTGCCTAAGAGTGTTAAGTGGGCATGTGCTGCCCTCTAGTGCCTCTGGCTGCTTGCTACACTTCTGCATAGTGTAGTAACACTGCTGAGTGCTGGTGGTCTTGCTGCCTGACACTGCTCTGGGACTTCCTGTCCAACTCTCTGGAAATCTTAGCTCTTGGGCATTAATAAAAATGCTCATGTATAAAAATGTTGCTGCACAATAGCAAAAATTATGCTCCTCTGTCCCAACACCTTGGCATATCTGAGGTAATCAGTAATATTTTCTGAGAAAGACATAGCAAAACTCCCTCATAAGGCTTGGATAGAGAGACAACACACATTGGTGGCATGTCTGTCAGGATATTTATAGGGCTATGATATGACCCATGGTAC
This sequence comes from Pteropus alecto, assembly GCF_000325575.1. Lineage (NCBI taxonomy): Eukaryota > Metazoa > Chordata > Mammalia > Chiroptera > Pteropodidae > Pteropus > Pteropus alecto. Next base: position 720,469 of record NW_006438906.1, read on the forward strand.
ATATGAATCAATAACCGTGAATAGTTTTCTGAGGAAATTCTACTATTACAATGACCGTGGTGCTATAACATTATCATGAAAGCAAGGTCTGGCTTTAGCATGTTTGCTAGAAACAAATGAATATTAATCCTTTAGAATTATGTAGTCCTCCAGTGTCCACAGAGGCTTTTCATGTACTTCATCTCCCTTGTTTGCTGTTCACTATAAACCATGAGGCAAGAAGGGCAACTGTGAGGATCTCTACCCACATAATTGAAAATGACAAACAGTATGTTCATTACACGCATGTGCTGTGTTTAGGAAGACACTGACCCCACTGCCCTATCCACAGAAGCACCCTCCATCAACAAGTACAAAATCAATACATAAACCTGTACTGAAGGCCAATTCTGCAAAAGGCATAAGATTATCTTTGGTTCTAACTCCTCAGATCTGAGAGGAGCAGAGGCTGGGTGAGCTTCTGTAGAGGAGTTTGCAGCAGATGGTTTAAATGGTTTAGTGGGATGACAGTGGCTATGGGTTATCTGTAAGGTAAGTACATCGATTGGAGCAGGTGTGAAGTTTGCAGGTTTCGATGGTTTTGCCTGGGACAAGAGATCAGGCTAATGGAGACTGAACACTGTTTCGACAGCAAAAAGGCAGCAGCAGTTGCAGGAAGCAGAAGCTGGTTGAGTAGGATATTTAGTATTCTGTTAAACTCCTCTCCATCCCGTTGGCTAGGGGGAGAGTCCCACCCTAGGGTTCTGGGAATGGCTGAATGAATAACACTGATACTAGACCTCTGAGATTAATAGAAGCTTGTTAATCACATGTATTCAGAGCCCAGAGGAGGAGGACACCAAACGCCATGCAGCGCCACTCCGGATCAGGTGAATGTGAGACGGAACCGTTGGAGCAGCATAGAGGACAGCAGCAGCTTCAGGAAGCAGGAGCAGGTTGGGTAGGAATAATAAAAGTAATAAAAGATTCAATTACTTTGTAGGTATCTTGACTGGCTACTAAAAGTCTGATGCAAGCTGCTTTTTAGTTGATTTTTGCTAACCTATCATTCAGTGTTCTTTGGCTGAAAAAAGTCTTCCCTGTACTGTGTTATGGAATTTGCAAGTTGAGAAAAGATGTTGAAATGGCTCAAATTCATCCCATATTCAGGGTGAGATTCTTCTTATTAAATTATCTGAAATGTAAGGATCTATATTTAAAATTAAAATATAAAGAGAGTCTACGGCCATGCCACCCTGAACAAGCCTGATCCCATCTGATCTTGGAGCTAAGCAGGGTCGGACCTGGTTAGTACTTGGATGGGAGACCACCTAGGAAGATCAGGTGCTGTAGGCATAAAAAATAAAAAATAAGGGATTGTAAGCTGACAAGGTCCTTGCAATCTGTGAGGTCAACTAAGGGTTGCCTTGCCTAAAAAAAAAGAAAAAAGAAAAATATATAAAAAAAATAAAAACATTTAAGAAAAACATTCACTAGTCCATTTCTTTATCAAATCATTTTCAGAATATTCTTCCTTACAGCTAGTAAAAAGTTCCTCATGCTAATGATTGTTTTCTCTGCCTTTTGTCTTTTAAATTGTGGTTAAATATACTTAATACAAAATGTACTACTTTAACCATTTTTAAGTGTACATTTCAGTGTCATTAAGTACATTCACAATGTTGTGCAACCATCACCACTACTATTTACAGAACTTTTTTTCATCCCAAACAGAAATTCTGCCCATTAAATAATAACTCCCTATTCCCCTCTTCCCCAACCCCTGATAAGGTTGGTTCTTGATTCATGCGAATTAGTTTTGTCTTTGAAATTAGATTTTTAAGTGTCTTGAGAGATCAGATTGAGTGCTCGCCATACTTGTTCTGTGGAGGACTGGATGCTGAAGGCAGGACCAAATAGCCTCTTCAGAGATTTTGGGGGCCTAAGAATTGTGGGGCTGTGGGATCACTCTCATCAGGGAGAAAACTTCTTAAGGAAATTCAGAACTCCTGGAGTGTTGGAAGCATATCACAATGTCAACAGGGTCCGTGAAGTCAACATTAATATGTGAATCAATGGGCATGATAGTGGTGAGTATTGATGATGAACAGGAACAAGCTTGCCCTGCCTAAAGGTGTTCAAATTCAGACTTTCATAAAACACTTAGCCAAACATTCCAACCATGATGGAATCAACCAACAAGCCACAAGTTTGTGATCCTTAATCAAAATTCTTGTCAATAATCCATCTCCATGAACAGGCAGGATGCTATAAGATCTGTAGAGGCCATCTGGAAAATCAAGCTTCAGAGGTGAGACTCATTCATGTGCCTCCATAGAAGACACTGTTTACAGTCTCTTCCTGCCCATCTGAAGCTTGACCACACAGATTGGGAGGAGTCCTTCTTTAAATAAGAAAGTTATTTAAAAGAACAGAAGCTGTGTCCTTTCCTTGACATGTCAGACATGGTTCTCTTCCTGAACTTTTCAATATTGATTACCTATTTATTGCCTGTGACATCAAAACTCTCTCTTTTCAAGACTTAACAAGACATTGCATGTCCCTTCCTCTTGTATGTTTTTTAGATATCTTCCCACTATAGATGATTTAATTCATGGAGTTCCTCTGACCTGGCCACTATCTCTCTTACAGAGCAGGCAGTGTACATAAAGACTCAGTTAACTGTAGATGTCAGACTATTGTCTTAAAGGAGAGAGCTGAGCCATCAGAGTAGAAAGGATAGAAAGAGCATGAAAGAATATATGCTGTCAGTGACCTTGGCACCTTTAGGCCTAGGCTCTGCAACCCACACAACCAGACACCCTTATCTGAACCCTGAATTACATGAGCTTCTCCTAGACAGATAAAGGTCTGGGTGCTCTGTATGCCTTGTGAAACAGGAGGGCTTTGTGATGCAGTCTGATGGTCTGGTTCCATCCTCTGTGAGGCAGAGATGACAGGGTCTAGAATATGGTGGCATTAGGTTCCAAGATCTGGAAAGCCTAGGAAGAGGATGGCTAGTGAGGTTTAGAATATGTTGAGCCCTACCTTTGTACTGTGGGATATTGGATATCCCTTATACACTTATGGCTCCATCATCATTATTGCATTAATTGTTTGGCAAGTGAAAAAGAACCATCGAAAATTAAGGTTGAGACCTAACAGGAGCTGTTGCCGGGTAGGGAAACATTATGACCATAACTGAAATCTTTCTCTTGTTACTCTTACTCCTTGCTTTTTTTTGTTGTTGTTGTTGTTGTTGTTGTTGTTACTGGGGGTTTCCCAGAACAGCTCCAAATTTAGGTGGTTCTTCTAGTTGGTAGACATTTAGAGTCTTGGATAGCTAAAATCCTTGACAACTAGACCACTCATTCTTTAATCTGTTCTACTTTTTCTCCTGTCTCATTCTAATCTCTCCACAGATCTTGTTCAGGGAATGGGAGTGGAGGTATGGAGTATCAAAGAGCCTCAAAATGAATCAGAAATGAGAAAGGAAATGATGGGGGTGGGTGGGAAATGTAGAATAGGAAAAAGAAAGGTAGGAGAATATATAAAATTGGTATACAGAAAAAGTTTGGGAAATATTTGTGGGGTTTGCCTCATTTTAGATGTGAAAAGAAAAGGGTGCCCCAGCTTCACACTCTTTTTTTTTTTTTGTCTTTAGCACCACCAGAGAGTCAAACAAAGGGCTAAATATAGAACATCAAGAGGTAAAATCTCAGTCTCTTCTATGACTCCCCTCCACTGTGAATGAGATCCCCATAGATCCTGCCCCTCTTTGACCCCCAGTGTCAAGAGCCAGGTGCTCTAATCACTGAAGGCTCCAATTTCCCAAGTTGACAAACTCTCTCAGAAAAATTCTTTGGGTGGGAAATCTGGGCCTGAGAATGTTCCAAAATTCTCCACCTTACCCCAGGGAATAGAATGAGGAAGTAGGGCAGAAGTCCTTAACTGTGTCATCTACTAGTTTTACGACCCTATGGTTATTACTTCATCTCTGTCTTTTATCCATGAAATGGGCATCTGAACATCCTGCCTCAGTCACAGTGTGGTTGTGAAGGTCTAATAGGATTAGCTCAGGGACAACACATGGTAACTGGTTAAGTCCTACCCAGACATGCCTTAGAGCATCGACTATTGGGGTTTTCAGTCTCCTCTCATTCAAAGACCTTCAGCTGTCTATAGGATATCCGTGAAGCCTCTCCTGTTCCACATAACACTGTCTCCTGGTTTCTCAGCTAGGGGACTTTCAAGACTTTCTCAGAAAGAAGCTGAGAAGCCATGGGAGCTGCTCTCTATCATGAAAAGGTGATCTCTTGCTCTTCCTAGTCTCCCAACTCTGGCCTGGCCTGTGATGAATTTCTGTGCTTGCCCTGGGGCAGGGATGAAGAGAGGGATAATGGCTGGGAGGGAGCCAGACACAGTGGAGGCTGGAGCACTGGTTGAGAGGGTGCCAGGACAGAGCGGGGTTCAGACATCTCAGAGAGGAGTCTCCCAGTTCTGCTCTGAGCTAGGCTCACAGTGCTCCTGCAGTTCAGGATTTGACTACTGCATAATTCATTAAACACTCTCTATGGGTTTGCACTCAGCCACAAGACAAGTTATGCAGGCAAGAGAATGGATAAATATGTGCATAAATAACTCACCATTGTCATTGTCTCTTTATAGCCACACCTTTTCACACACAGGCCCTGGACCCTGTTGACATTACCTCCTCTGGTTCTGTCTTCAGAGGCCAGTTCCTGGGACAGCCCTCAGCCAGGAGCTTATGATCTCATCCTCTTCTTAAAAACTCTAGAGAATGCGATTGTCTCCCAAGATGTGTTGTGTACACCTTATTGTCCCAAGAAAGCAAAGCTCCCACAAGGACCTCATTTTTCACAATTTGGAAACTCTGCCTACCAGTCTATAGCCTTCTTAGTCCCAAACGAGACAGACTCCAGGTTCAACCTAGTGAAGTCCTTGGTGATGCCCCATCGGCCAACCACTGACTCCCCCATCCTTGTTCCCTTGTCCTGGTTTAACTTCTCAACAGAGGCCAACAGAGGACTCACCTTACCTCCCAGTCTCCCATGTCACTGTGCTCCCATGGATTGTCTGAGACCTTGCCCAACAAGCCCCAGACCCTCAGCCCAGCCCACCATGACTTTTCTAGAAAGCCCAGGGGGTGCAGGCCCCAGGCCTTGTAGGACTAGGGAGGGCAGGGATAAGCTCCAGGCCACACACTTGTCATTCCATTGTTAACTGTTGCCATGTTTTCCTTCCTAGACAAGGTTGGCTTCCTCAGGAGGGAAGTGTGCGGAGGCTCCTGTGTGCAGATCCTTCCTGCCCCATCTGCAATGCTGTGGCTCTAGAGATCCAGCATTTGCTGGAGGGTGAGAACACCCTGGTCTCTCCCACTTCATCAGGGCTATCACGGGCCTCCTCTTGCCCAGAGATTTTTTCCATGTCTAATATGTCTTTTGGGCAGAATCAAGGTTCCCATCACTCCCAAGAGCTTTCACTTCCATCTACAACCCCCTCCATGTCACAGCTAACTGATCAGAAATCCTCAGTCCAGTCAACTGCCCAGTCAACCAGTGCAGCCACCATCCAAGATTACCGGGCTAAACACCAGCGAAAGCAGGGGTTTCAAACACAATGTATGTCCTGGGATGCAGGAGCTCTGTATTCTTCAAGCCTTGAGGAGCATAGGATTCCTACGAACCAGCAGGACAAGAAGAAGAGCAATTCCAAATGTGTCCTGGAGAAACAAGGTCAGCGGCCCTCGAATACCTGATTCTATTCCTTTCTCTGAATCCAGAGCTCATGAACCTAAAATATTCCATGGCCTTGGATTCCTTTTACTTGCTATTCCTATGTCACAAGAGCTGTTAGGTATCTTTAAGTATAGATATATGAATGCATGCATTTCTACACCTGAGGGCTTCCAAGATCTGTAGAAGAGTTCCTACGGCAGCTTGTATCACACTGCCCCAAATATTTTCCAAACCTGAAGGAAAAGACAGCCATTTCTTTCATCATAATGCTATATCTAAGGCCTCTGTTGAATAGATGGGCTTTTATCTCCCTGACCTGGGATTCATGGGAGAGCAGCCAGTTCACCCAAACTTCCTGGGGTTTTGAAGGATCCACTGTGGACTCAGAGCAAATATCAATGTAGGTAAATCCCAAACTCCATGGCTCTGGTTCTCCCCTCTACCACCTTTTGGTTACTAAGTGGTCTCTGTCCATTGTCTGGGGGACACACTGAGGCCTCAGTGTGTTATCTGCAGCATAAACCCAACTATTTTCCTATGGTTCCTCTTTTCTGCACAATGATTTGCTCCTGGATATCTCTCCACAAAAGAGGTGCCCCCAGCTCCTTTCTCTTCAATAATTTCTCCTTAATTTCTGTGCTGTCTAAAATTTCCTCCACCTCAGTTAGCCCCACCTTCGTCCCATGTTTCTGAATTCGGGTTTCTGCATCTGACTAACAACAAACCCATATCAATGTCCCATTTCCAACTCTGGCCAAGTACGAAGCCTTGGAGTGACACCTGCTGCACAGGCAGCCCTGGCTTTAGTGGGGCTTGACAGCTTTTGCCCAAATATCTCTGTTGATGCAGAGAACCATACAACAGAATCCCTGAGACATGTTAATTAACTCTTCTCCTGAGACCTAGGAGCCTACCTATTTGGGGAAGCCTATTTGAAATAGTCAGTCCTGAGGAGGCAAGTAATATTTTCCTGGAGCACGCCCAGAGCTGCCAGAGTTCATCTAGACCAGCAGCAACAAGCCTCACCAGATGCTGTCACTTATCACCCTGATCAGCACCTGTGTGGGTATCCCCAGGGAACTACTGAGAAACAGGAGACAAGTTTGGCCTTCCTGTCAGGCCTCTGGCTCTTTATTATGTGGCTCTTTCCAAAGGCATGGCCCTGGCAATCACTAGCCAATCAGCAGTCTCAGAGATTATACCTGGCCTATTGGGGTTCCAACAGAGCCTTTGGCTCAAACTCATCTAAACATCAATGTATAATTCCTGAGCCATGCTTTCAAGATGCCAATGAAACTTGCGTGGACAGTGCATAAGCATTCCAGACTGAAGTATGAGTGAACAGAGATGGTGCCTCTAGAGATCCAGACAGACCCTGCTAGCCCCTCTGCACTCAAGACACCCATTTTGGCCAAACTAAATTTTAACCTGAAAAAGAAATTGCTGGAGATACATTCGGGAAATCTCATAAAGACAGAGGAGTCCAGGGAACAAATTGTGATTGTCCCAAGGAATATAGGTGCCTAATAGTACTTTAGGAGTCTAAAAAGCAAGGGAAAATATTGCCCCAGGAACTCCCCATCCCACCAGGCATCCCATGTATCCCAGATGACCTCCCCTTAAAGAACAGCTTGCAACTAAACTAAAGTGGTATAACAGAACCAAAAGCAAGCTAATTCCAGAGCAGTACTTATGGTTCTTCCCACTGGTCCTCTAAGATTTCACAACCCAGTGGGGACATAACAGAGACCCAGGTGCTTTGTGTTCAGCTGGAGGCCAGAGCGAACAACCTCAGCCTGGAGGAGCCCTGGACCCCTTAGCCCCAGGTCTCTGCAAGGGTGAAGACAATTCCCTACCCCAGCAGAGGAAACAGGGCCCAGGGAAACTCAAAATAGCAGAGAATCACAGAGAAGGGGGTGCAGTGTTGAGATTCTCCCTAAGCAGAGAGAACATCTACTCTGAGGAGGTTCAGGGGCCAGCAGAGACACTTCTAAGTAGAACCACCAGAGCCCCAACTTCCCAAATGTATCTCCAGGCTCTTCTCAGGTAGAATTTCAGTTTTACCAAGATGGTTGCCTTGAGTGAATAGGGACTAATATGAATCTGTCTGAATCTGTAGAGCCACCATCTCCATCCTCTTAGCTTACTGTTCCCTGTCAGCACCTTCACCAGCTCTCTTTCATAATTTGGACCATAATTTGCTGGCTAAATTTTCAGGTTCAGCATTTGAAGGAGCCACATTTTTCAGAACCAAACTTTGCAGGGACAAAATTTGTAGGGCTTTCTAGGGCCTAGAGCTATAGGGTCTGGTAAAAGCAGCTCATACTCACAAGTGCCCCACCCTTGCAGAAGCTACAGAAGCTGGCTTGGGAAATAAGATGAAGCACTTTCTACACTGGATTAACCCCAAGGTGAAAGGTCAAGGGCATAAGGAATCCATTCTCTCTAAGGATGAGACAGTAGAAAAAACTATGACAAAAAATGTTGAGAAGAGTCCACCCCTCAACAAAGGCCCTGTGAGGCCAGCTAAGTTGGAGAAGAAAACAGAGGAGGAGGGCATGACCTTCTTTGATGCCTGCCAGTGCGTAGACAATGAACAGCATCAACACCCCCTTTAGTCCAGCCACGCCTGGTTCCAGTGCCTTTCCCACAACAGCTTCGAGTACTGTCCTCAGTTGACTTGTGCCACTCAAACAGAAAATCCATCCCAGGTCTCAACTCTTACCCCAGCAGAAGGCACTGGTTTATGCAAGGAGAATACCCAGTCCAGAAAGAAGTCCATGGTTTCCCAGTCGTCTGCATCCCCCTGCAAAAGGCTGTCATCATCATTTCAATTAATGTGCAAGTGAGGCAGGACCATCTCCAAATATATTCTATATCTCTAAGCAAAGAACCACCTGTTTGTGCCTCCTTATTTTCAATGCGGTATATGATGGAGAGAATAGAGGAGGTAGATAGTACTTCCCATATGGTACTAAAGCTTAAGCCCATATTTCAGATGGATCAGATGGGTCAACATTCCATACAACTCTTTGAACTTCAGATAAAGGGACTTGAGCAGAAAAGGAAGACTCATCTAAGGTGCATTGAAGGTAGAGATCAGGCTTGAATTCTATCATGGCTTTTCATAGTGTCTTTGGGCCCAAAGGAGCAATATGGACACAAGGATAGTACAAGCAGTAGTGGTAAGGGATCCAGTGCATTTTTGGCCCATAGGCACAATTCATGGGTAACTTCTATATATGGCCACAATCTAGAGAGAAGGTTTTTAGAGGGGCGTGCTCCATCCTTGAGGAGGTGCTTTGTGTTTATCAAAAGCACAAAGCTAATATGACAGATATCAAAAGCAAAGAATAGAATCTTCCCTCACTATGCTCTGTTGTTACTGATTAGATCTTTAAGGGATAAAGATCTTCTGTAGTCCTGCTGCCTGTTTGATCATCATTGCCTTTCAAATGCATGGAATGGATGCCTCCTAAAATGAAGAACAATTGATGAGAAAGTCCCCAAAAGGATCACAGTAAAAATAACTTTGAGCTGAGTCTTGCATTCAGTAATTCAAATATCTGAGTAATTTGTGTGCGAGGTACTATGCCAGACACTAGGGACACAATGGTGAACAACACACAGACCTTCCTCCCTTGGAGCTCATGGACTTCTGGAATAGAGAGTTAAAATGTCACCAGAAGCAGTGTGGAAAGAGCTGGTTAGAGTAAGTAAGCAAAAGTACACAGGAAGGCATTTCACCTAGTTTTGGGGGGTGTTCATGGAAATTTTCCTGGGAGAGGTGATGTGTAGACTAAGTTTCAAAGGATGAGCAGAAGTTAGCCGTCAGGGAGGTGGGGAGTAGAGAGGCTTCCACAGGCTGGGAGTACAACATAAGCAAAGGCATAGTGTCAAATCAATGGGCACAACATACTAGAGAATAGTGACTTGCCAGAGAAATACTTATAATCAAAAACTGTATCAAAATATTTGAGGGATTGGAATGAGGCTGCCAATCTGGAGAATAAATGGCATTAACTCATCCATTTTTTCATTTATTCAACTAATGTTGAGCATCTACTCTATGCTAGGCACTTATATAGGTGCTGGAAATACATTGAAAGAAAGGAGAAAAAAGCTCTGTCCCCAACAAGCTTACATTGATGGTACACTAGAGAGAGAGATAAAAGAAGCATAAGTAAAAAAATATAGTATGTAGAAGGTGACTAAATATATGCAAAAAATCAAGAGCATGAATTTGGGGAAGAAATAGATAAGACAGTTTAAATAGGGAGTTCAGGACAGATCTCACTAAGAAGTTAACATGCGAGCATGGACTAGAGGGAGATGGGAGAGTAAACCACATGGATAACTGAGGAAGAGCATTTTGGTCAGAAATTAAAGCTAATGCAGATGTCGGGAGGTTGGAACATACGTAGCTTATTTCGAGGATCAAGGTCAGCGAGCCTGAAGTAGAATAATCAAGGGATAAAATAGTAGAGGATGAGGTCAGAGCAGTAAGGGGGGCATGTGGGATAAGGCCTAGAAGGTCATTGCAAAGCTGTTGACTTCGAGTAAATGGGGGACCTATCAGGGAGTCTGCTTAGATCTGACATTTTAAAAGGATCACTTAGGCTATGGTGCTAATAGAGTGTTGGGGGAATAGACTTTAGTAAAAATAGGGAAATTAGTTATGAGGTTACTCCAATAATGGTAGAAGCAGAGGCGATTAAAAGTATTTAGATGCTGGATTCTTTTTGAAGGTAGAGAAAACAGGATTCGCTGATAGACTGGATATGGACAGAGAAGAAAAACCATCAAAGATGACACCACTGTTTTTGGCCTGGACAACTGACAAGATGGAGTTGCCATTAACTGATGTAAAAAATACTATGATTGGAGTAGGGTGGCATGTGTGATTGGGGTGGGGGTGGGTAATTAGGAGTTCATTTTCATACAGTTATAGATATTGGACATTCAAATGCATATGTTCATTAGATGATTGGGCATATGATCCCAGAGTTCAGGGAAGGGCCCAGGCTTTAGGCAGGCAGGCAGACAGCTAGATAAGCAGATATACATATGATAGATAAATGATAGATGATAGACGGATGGATGGATGGATGGATGGATGGATGGATGGATGGATGGATAGATAGATAGATAGATAGATAGATAGATAGATAGATAGATAGACAGACAGATAGCTAGATGTATTTAAAACCACAAATCATGAGACTGGACTGGGAAGGCAGCTAAATTATTACATCAGTGGGATAAATGCTATGGTATATGGGGTTCTGACACAGGAGGAAGCACTCAGCTGATAAGGAGAACCTGAGGATAACATAAAGGGGTCACAATAAAAATTACCTTAAGAGCCATCTGACATTCAACAATTATATTTGAGTACTTACTGTGTTCGAGGAACCATGCCATACACAACAGTCACCAAGACATGGGCTTTGCCTCCATGGAGGTCATTATCTTATGGAGTAGAAGGTCTTACATGCCCAAGTTGTCTAAACATATACACTTGAATATCCAATATTCATCTCAAAAGCGAACTCCCGATTCCCTGTACACCCACCACCACCCAATCAAAAACACCAAACCTGTTCCCACTACAGTATTTCCCACATCAATTAATGGCATCTCTCTCTTGCCAGTTGTTCAGGTCAAACACTTTGGTGCCATACTTGACTTTTGTTTCCAACACTCCACTTCCAATCCATCAGTAAATTCTGATGTCTCTGTCTTCAGAACAAATCCTATACATGACCACTTCTAACTCCTTCTGCTGCTATTATTACTGCAGTAGCATCATAACTAATCTCCCTGCTTCTTCCTAAGACCATACTTCCAACAGTCTATTCTCAATACAGAATCATGATGTTTCTCAGGGAGGGTCCTGGCTACAGATGATTGGTTGGTTGATTGATTGACTCATAAAACCATGAGATCAGATAAGATCACCAAAGTAATGAGTGTAAATGAAGGAGAGAACTAAGGACTGGGCTCTGGGACTCTTCAACATTAAGAAACTGGGAAGAAAAGAAGGAGCCAACAAGCAGAGACTGAGTAGTAGTAGCCAGGAAAGAAGGAAATCCAGGAAGAGTGTGCGGTACACTGGAAGCCAAGAGAGGAAAACATTGCAAGGAGAAAGTGAGTTACTGCATGAAAAGTTGCAAATCGCCCAAACAAGATGAGGACTCGGAGTTGACCACTAAATTTAGCAACACAGAGATCACTCACGGCATTGAGAAGAACTGACTCAGGTGAGTAATAGAGGTAAAGGTGTAACTGAAGTGAATTCAAGAGGGAATGGAAGAGAGCTGTCGGTGATAGTATAATTAATTCCTTCAGGAGTTTTGTTCCATAGAGTTGCAGAAAAATGAGGAATAGCTGGATAAGGAAGTGGGATCCAGAGGGTTTGTTTGTTTTGTTCGTTTTTTTAGATGGGAGATATAGCATGTTGGATGTCAATGGGAAAGATCCAGTTGAGAGGGGTAAATTGATTATGCATAAGGGAAAGGAGAACTGCTGGAGGAATGTGGTGGTACAGAGGTAAGGGATTGGGAGTAAATACCCACCCAAGTCAAGTAATTGGCCTTGAAAAGAGCACAGACACTTTGCCGGTTGTTAAGGAGAGAGAAGGTAGTGTTAATGAGTAAGACTTTTTATAAAGAGAAGAAAGATTTCTTTCACATGTGAGAGCATCTGAGCAAAGACTCATATGAGTGAGTGAGGAGCTGGGAAGGGACCATGGTTGGGGATGGGGGAGTTGTATGGAGAACCAAAGTTGGAAAGCTGGAGGTACAGATCCTGGAATTTACCATGGCAAGGTTCTACTAGGGCCTAAGGAGTCGGTGGCCAACTGAGACCCCAGGTGGACATAATAAGGTGGTTGAATGTGCTCTTGAAACACTAGAGCAGTGATAGAGATCATAGGGAAAGCTCTAGATGTATGGAACATGAGGAAGAAGATGGGGCTAGAGACACAGAGAGAGGGTGAAACATCTAGTGTCCAGAGACCTGGTTTCTGACCTATCACAGAGGAGCCAAGAGCTGGAAGAAGCACAAGAAGTGCTGACACTTCCTTATGGGGGTCTTTGGGATACCCCTGCCTCATTGATCCCTAAGGAAATCCAGGGTGATGTGACATCCTATCAAACCAGGAGGAGGTGGTACAGGGTTCCTCTGACTGGATCCCAGCACTTAGCACAATGTGTCCACTGCTAACAAGATGCAGAAAAGTCAAGATGAGAAGAAGCAAGAACATGTCCCTCCTCTGAATGATGATTCTGTGCCTAAAGGATGGGGGTCTAGCCCCCTTTGTGACCTCTATCTAGGGTGAGGAGACACAAGGCCTAGGACTACTGAGCCAACACCCTCCAGGTTTTTTTTCTAAAGCATCCCCAAAGATCAAAGGAGGTCTTGTGACAGGCACATCCTTCCTGCCTGGTGGGATTTGGGCAAAGAGCCATGAGAGAGGATGCCTAGAAGAAGGAAAGTGACTCAGACTGCTCACAACAGCATCAGGTAGGAAGCCAAGGTTAATGTGCACACATCCTGGCTTAGATGAATCAGGTCCTTCCCATGGTCCCCCACAGGCTCCTACCTGCCGTAGCAGATTCCTATCACAGAAATTTCAGGCAGCTGACCACCACAATTGCTTGACTTCTGTACCTACTCACTCCACCCTAGCAGGAAGGTCATAGAACATGCTGAGCACAAGAGAGCGAATGAGACCATATCCATCCTTGCTCTCGCTTAATCTTGTCATGTCAGCCTCTTGCCAGCAGGGGACCGGGACTCAGCGCATAAGCCGAAAACCATACCCTGCCTGAATTCCCAGACTGTTAGAATGCTCAGACTCAAGGGCTCAGTTATCTCTGCTGGTCCACTCAAATTCCAGTCCTTCTCCTCTGTGGGTCTCTGAGTAAAACATCATTTACCCCTAAATTCCCATATCCTCTGAATCTCATCCACCTTCCACAGCATCATCTCTATTTTTGCCACACTCCCCATCACCACCCTACACTTGCCCCGGCCTGTCCAGGCTGAATGAATCCTTGGGAAAATGTTAATAATGTATGCACCTATTGAAAAAAGCAAGTTACAAAAATATTCATATTATAGCATAATTTTTGAGATATTAAGACTTTATTTTTAGAGCAGTTTTAGGTTTGCAGAAATACTGAGCAGCAAGCACAGAGTTCCCATATACCTACTTCCTGCCTTAGCCACATACACTTTCCCCTATTGTTAACATCTTGCATTTAGTGTAGTACATTTGTTATAATTGATGAGCCAATACTGATGGGTTATTATTGCTAAAGTTAATAGTTTATAGTAAGGTTCACTTTTGGTTTTGGCCAATGTATAATGACAGGTATCAACCATTATAATATCATATAGAATAGTTTCACTGCCCTAAAAATCCCCTGTGTTCTACCTATTCATCCCTTTCTCCCTTCCTTCAACCCCTGGCAACCACTGATCTTTTTTTTAAATTGTGGTAACATGAAGTTTACCATTTAACCATTTTTAAGTGTACAATTCAGTAACATTAAGTTAGTAACACTCAACCATTTTTAAGTGTACAATTCAGTAACATTAAGTTAGTAACATTCATAGTGTTGTATAACCATCACTGCTATATATTTCCAAAACTTTTCATCAACCCAAACAGAAACACTATACCCATTAAACAATAACTTCCCATTTCCCCCACCCTACCCCAGCACCTGGTAATATATTCTATGTTTTGTCTCTATCAATTTCCCTATTTTAGGTACTTCATATAAGTGAAATCATATAATACTTGCCCTTTTGTATGGCTTATTTTGCTTAGCACAATGTGTTCAAGGTTCACCTATGTTGTAGCATGCATCAAAACTTAATATCTTTTTATGGCTAAATAATATTTCATTGTATGCGTATATCATATTTTGTTTATCCCTTCATCTGTTGATGGACATGAGTTGTTTCAACCTTTTGGCTATTGTGAAAAATGCTGCTATAAACATGGTGTGCACGTATATGTTTACTTTCAGTTCCTTTGGGTATATATCTAGGAATAGAATTACTGGAACATATGGTAATTCTATGTTTAACTTTTAGAGGAACTGCCGCCAAATTGTTTTCCACAGTAGCCGTACCATTTTACATTCCTACCAGCAATGCATAAGGGTTCCAATTTTTCCACATGTTCACTGACAGTTCTTTTCTCACTCTTTTTTTTTTTTTTAATAATACCCATCCTAATGAGTATGAAATGGTATCTCATTGTAGCTTTGGTTTGCATTTCTCTAATGACTAATGATGTTGTGCATCTTTTCATGTGTTTATTGGCCATTTGTATATATTCTTTAGAGAAATGTCTGTTCAAGTCCATTGTCCAGTTTTAATTGTGTTTTTTGTTTTTTGGTTGTTGACCACTGATCTTTTTATTGTCTTCATAGTATTGCCTTTTCCAGGACGTTTTATAGTTGAGATCATATGTATGCAATCTTTTCAGATTGACTTCTTTCACTTAGCAATATGTATTTCCTCCATGTCTTAAATTGCTTGATAGCTCATTTTTTTTAATGTTGAATAATATTCTATTGTATAGATTTACCACAGTTTGACTATTCTTTCACCTATTGAAGGACATATTGGCTGCTTCTAAGTTTTGGCAATTATGAATAAAGCTATTATAAATATGCATGTTTTCAATGAATTTGAGTAAATAGCAAGGAGCACAATTGTTGGATCATATGAGTATGTTTAGTTTTATAAGGAACTGCTAAACTGTTTTCCAAAGGGGTGGCACCATTTTGTATTCCCACCAGCAATGAATGAGAGTTCCTGTTGCTCTGCATCCACACCAGCATTTGGTGCTGTCAGTGTTCTAGATTTTGGCTGTTCTAATAGATGTGTAGTGGTATCTCATAGTTGTTTAATTTTGAATTATCTAATGACATATGATGTTGAACATCTTCTGATATGCTTACTTGCCATTGTATATCTTCTTTGGTGAGATGTTCAGATTTTTTGTCCACTTTTAAATTGGGTTTTTCATTTTCTTGTTAAGTTTTAAGAGTTCTTTGTATATTTTTGATACTAGTCCCTTAACAGAGAGGTGTTTTGCAAAGATTTTGTCTAAGTGTAGATTGTTTGTTCATTCTCTTAATAGTGCCTTTTCAAGAGCAGAAGTTTTTAACTTTAATAAAGTCCAACTTAACAATTATTTTTATGAACTGTGCTTTTGGTGATGTATCTAAAAAGACATCACCAAACCCAAGGTCATATTGATTTTCTCATAATTTCATTCTTGAAAGAAAAAAATGTATGTACAGTTGTAATTTTCACCTTTTTGTTAATCTGTACTTTCTAATTTTCCTACATTGTAAATTAATTATATACTTTATTATTAATTTAAAAATATCCCAGGGTTGGCAACATAGTGCTTTTTTAAATTTTACATATAATACTCTGTGACCCAGAAAACAGCTTTACTGTTCTGGGTTTCATTCACTCTGTCTATGAATGAGCATTGGAACAGAGAGTCAGAGTTCCTCTCCTGTCCTAAACATCTAGAGTGCTCATTTTTTAAAAAATTCTTTTAATGGACCTAATTGGAGCATCCAGCCATGGGACATCTAGCGATAGGGCAGAGAAGGAATGTATATGTATGTGTAAATTTTCTTTAGGCTATTTCTTTTTTTTTCAGAAATTTCTTAAAGTGAGAAGTGGGGCCTATATTCCCCCAAGACACTGCCCATATGCCTCACAATCACCAGCTATGCTCTGTGATTAGATGGGAAAGCAAGTCCCCAATTTGCAGTGAGAGGAACAGGCACACCACACCAAGGAGAATGCAAAACTGAAACACATCCTTTACTGTGGACCTTCTTCATGATCAGTTACTATTTCCAAGGTCAGTGTTTCCCTCAGAAACCTTACGTGGTATGTTTTTCAAATTTTTTTTTACTGTGACCCATAGTAAGAAATACAGTTTACGATGTGCCCTGTACACATGTAGTTATAAACACATGTTTATAGATCTGTAACTGAACCCAAAGTTTTGTGAAACGGTCCTGCTTTTACTACATGTAATGCTCCTTGAGATTTTCTATCCTCTCTATCCTACTTCATTTTTTCTTTATTTTATTTTTTAATTACAGTTGACATATGATATTATTTTAGTTTCAGGTATACAACACAGTGATTATACATTTGTATAACTTATGAAGTGATCACCCTGATAAGTCTAGTACCCATCTGACACCATACATAGTTATTATAATATTATTGACTATATTCCTTATGACTATTTGTAACTACCAATTTGTACTTCTTAATCCCTTATCCTTTTTCACCATCTCCTCAACCTGGCCCCCCACATCTGCAAACCATCAAAATGTTCTCTGTATCTATGATTTTGTTTTATGTTTTGTTTGTTTGTTTTGTTCTTTAGATTTCACATGTAAGTAAAATCACAAGAGATTTGCCTTTCTCTGCCTGATTTACTCCACCCAGAACAATATCTTGTAGGGCCATCCATGTTGTTGCAGATGGCAAGATTTCATTCTTTTTATGGCTGAGTAATAATCCATTGTACATATGTACCCCC
>NW_006438906.1:738127-750189 GCF_000325575.1 Pteropus alecto
TAAAATAATTGTTGATAGATATGTAGTTATTGCTATTTTATTATTCATATTTTTATCTTTTTTTCTTCTTCTTAAAGAAGTCCCTTTAACATTTCTTATAATACTGGTTTGGTGGTGATGAACTCCTTTAGCTTTTCCTTGCCTAGGAAGCTCTTTATCTGTCTTTTGATTCTAAATGAGAGCTTTGCTTGGTAATCTTGGTTGTAGTTCCTTGCTTTTTATCACTTTGATTATTTCGTGCCAATCCCTTCTGGCCTGCAAAGTTTCTGTTGAGAAATCAGCTGAAAGTCTTATGGGAGCTCCCTTGTAGGTAACTAACTGCCCTTCTCTTGCTGCTTTAAAGATTCTCTCTTCGGCTTTAACCTGGTATTTTAATTATGATGTGTCTTGGTGAGGGCCTCTTTGGGTTTATCTTGTTTGGAACACTCTGTGTTTCTTGGGCTTGTATGTCTATTTCTTTTGCCAAGTTATGGAAGTTTTCCATAATTATTTCTTCAAATAGATTTTTAATCTTTTTCTATCTCTCGTCTCCTTCTGGTACCCCTATGATATGAATGTTAGTATATTTTATGTTGTCCCAGAGACCCCTTAAACTATTCTAATTTTTTGAGATTCTGTTCTTCTTTTCGTTCTGATTGGGTGTTTTCTGCTACCTTATCTTTCAAATCCATGATCTGATCCTCTGCTTCATCTAATCAATTGTTGATTCCCTCTAATGTTTTCTTTTATTCAGTTGTTGTATTATTTATTTCTGACTGGTTCTTTTTATGTTTTCTATCTCCATTTTTATATTTCCTATATCTTTGTTGAAGTTCTCATTGAGATCATTGAGCATCCTTATAACCAGAATCTTGAACTCTGCATTTTGTAGATTGCTTGTCTCCATTTTGTTTAGTTGTTTTTCTTGAGTTTTGTTCTGATCTTTTATTTGGGACATGTTGCTTTGTCTCCTCATTTTGGCTGACTCACTGTGCTTGTTTCTGTGTATTAGGTAGAGCTGCTATGTCTCCCCATTTGGGTAGAATGGTCCCATGTAGTAGGTATTCTGTGGGGCCCAGTGGCATAGCCTCCCTGGTCACCTGAGTGCTCTAAGTGTGTCATTGTGTGGATTGCGTTGCCCTCCTACTTTAGTTGGACTTAATTGCTGTTGGCACATAAATGGGAGGGAATGACCCTCAGGCTCTTTGGTTGTGGGGACTGGCTATGACTACAGTGGAGGAGTTGTTGCATAGGACCTGACCCTATAGAGCATGATTCACTTTAGCAGGGCTCTAGTACCTGCTGAGTCTCCCTTTTGGGAGTGTTATTTGTAGATATGATTACATAGTACTCTGGTGTTGTCTGAAGCTGGCCACCTGGTGTGTCAGTTCTAGAGCTTCTTGGCAGGGGCTCTGGTGCAGCCCAAGGTTAGCCACTGCCTGTTCCCTGCCTGGGGCCACTTGATATGAGCTACAAAGTGATCTGCAGATAGTTGTCACTAGTGCTGGGCTTGGAGCTGTTCAGCAAGGTGTGTTGGGCATGTCAAGGACAGATGCTGCTTTTGGGGGGTTGTGAACCTTTGAAAGGTTTTAGGAAAGTCCACAGCATGAGCCAAGACAGTTCCATACACTTATATGGAAAGCCACTGGAAGTGGCTTGGGTGGGCCCACTAGTTGGGTGGGGTGGGGTCTTGGAATCACCAGGGCGGTGTGAATGGTGTTAGCCAGGTTAATGGAGACTCAGATATGGTGCCTGCCTGTACATGCAGACCGAGTAGGGGGAGAGCTCAACAAAGGAACAATGGCTTCTACCAGTACTTCTGTCTGGGAGGAAGCAGCCCTTCCAACCCTTGCCCTTAAGCCAGACAATTTAGTTCCTCCTCATATGTCCCTGGTGCTTTTCAAACTGCTGCTTAAACACCAGAGCTCAGAATGAGTGAGTCCATCCATAAGTCCAGGCACACTCCCTTTAAGAGGAATGACAGGGACTCTAGGTACCCTCGTCTCACTTAGCCACAGTCTCCACTGGTTTCACAGACAGAAGTTATGGGGACTTATCTTCACAGCACTGGCACCCTGTGCTAAGGATCCTGGTGTGGGGCTGGGCCCCCTCGCTTCTTAGGGGAGATCTCCACAGCAGAGATAGCCCTCTCAGTTTTTAACCAACGCATGTGGGTGTGGGACCAGCCTGTTCTGTGTGTCTACCCCTCCTACCAGTCTTGAGGTGGCTTCTTCTGTATATCTTTAGTTATAGGACTTCTCTTCAGCTAGACTTCAGGCAATTTCCAATGATGGTTGTTCTGTAGTTTAGTTGTAATTCTGAGGTGGTCATAAGAGGAGGCAAGCACATTTACCTACTCTGCCATCTTGACTGGGAGCTCCTTCTCTATTTTATTTTATTAAAACAATTCTGATAATGACTCTCTAAAATGATTTTATGACTTCCTAATGGGCCCAAGCATGCAGTTTAAAAAACATAGCCATAGGATCATTTTATATTTTTGATTAGAGAACCACATTTTTGTTTTTTGACTTAAAAATGGTTACCTTTAAGAGACAAAGACAATATGGTGACACATAAGGTAAGCTTTCCCCTTGGATGGTGTGCTGTATGAACAGAATTCTCCAGCTTGTCTTAAGAATTTGTGAGGCAGAGATGGACAGCCACTAATATACCTTTGACTGAAGAAAACCCTACTCTATCTGAGAGGCTGATCCTCTGACCTGTGGATATATTTAAAGGTGGAAACAACCACAATGGGAACACAAAGTCTATAGCAATGATTCTTAAATGGTGAACTGACTGGATCCTGGGCAGTTAGGAGGTATCTATAAGAAACTCCAAGAAGAGAAGGGGAGAAATGATTGGATTGAAAAAGCACACCAATTAAAATATACATATTTATGTTTGGTAAACAAATATTAAAAACCACTCTGTGTGTGTGTGTGTGTGTGTGTGTGTGTGTGTGTGTGTGTGTAACACAGACTACAAAATAGCAGAGGTACTAGCTCTTTAAATAGTTTGGGGAAGCCCTCTCTAAGAAATTGTATCAGAAGTTTAGGGAATAGTCATAAGATTTTTACATTTAAAAAGACTGAGAAACACTTATTCAAACACCTGAAATAAACACCCTTGAAAAATTAACTTTTCAAGAATGATTCCTTGGAAGAAAATCACTGGTATGCACTTGGTTTGTATTGGCTTTTTCAGACAACATAATAAGAGTTATTGAACAAAGCCAACCAGTTAGAAAGGTTACTCTGTAAGTGAACTGACTCATTAATAGTGTATCAGCAAACTAACTACAGGCACCTTCTAATACACTAAAATCCTGCTAAAAGCATTATTCTCTGTGAGGGTAACAAGAATCACTATTAAGCTATCTACTTATTAATCATGTCTTTGTAGTGGGTTTGGAAGTCTGTCTATAAAGAAATTTCAACAAAAGGAAGTTAGTATTCACCAGTAAGGCAAAAAAAAAAAAAACCAAAAAAACAAAACAAAACAAAAAAACCCCACAACTCTCCTCTACACTGCACTCCCTAAAAAAAGCCAACCCATCCCAACACTTTCCAACCCTGACCACAGCCTTTATCTAAGAGCACTTCTGTTCCTTTTACCTGAGATGGCTCCATTTTCTAGGCTACTTTTTTTTCTTTTTTAAGGAAAACAATGTAAAATAGAACCATAAAAAGAAAACATCAAAATCCGAACAAGACCCCAAGTCATTTTGAATTGACATAATTTTTATTTTGAGAGTAAACTGTGAGAACACATCAGAATTGGACTTAATGAATGAGGCCAAAGACTTTAAAGGTTAATTAAGGAAAGGATCAAACCTATATATAAAAGACATCCTGATTAAAAGTGAGTTTTCTCAAATATCCAACATCTGCCCATGGAGTGTTTGAGAAACTGATAAAACCATCTCTAATTTCCAGAAAAACAAGTGGTAATAGTTAATGACAAGTAAAAACAAATGTCTGGGAAGTCCTAGCTAATGTAATAAGACACTAAAAGGTATATAGACTGGGCAGGAAGAAATCAAACTGTCTTTGTTCACAGATAACATGATTGTCTATGTAAACAATCTAAAAGAATTGATAAGACTCCTAGAACTAATAAGCAATTATAGTAAGGTTGCAGAATATAAGGTTAATATACAAAAGTTCATTGCTTCTCTATATATCAGCAGTCAACAAGTGGAATTTGAAATTTAAAAACACATTTCCATTTACATTAGCACCTCCAAAAATGAAATACTTAAGTATAAATATAATAAAACATGTACAAAATCTAAATAAGGAAAACTGTAAAACTGATGAATGATATTAAAAAATCTACATAAATGAAGAAATATTCCATGTTCAAGGAAAGGAAGACTTAATTTTATCAAGATGTCAGTTCTTCTCAATTGATCTGTAGATTCAATGCAATCCCAATCAAAATCTCAGCAAGTTATTTTGTAGCTATCAACAAGCTGATTCTGAAGTGTATATGGAGAGGCAAAAGACCCAGAATAGCCAACCCAATTTTGAGGGAGAAAAACAAAGTCAGAGGGACAAAAAGTGGGACAAAGAGCTACAATAGAGCCATATGGCTGTATGAACTAGAGGAAATGAAAGCAAATGACAGCCTGAATAATTCCCTGGGACTGTTATAGCAAAAAGTCTGTCTAGATGTGTTTGTAAGGTAGTAAGATATATGTGGCAATTTGAGTTGTATATGTGTCCAAAATATATATATTCTCTGCAGAGAACTTGCTTATTTATAAGAGCAAAGTAGCGGGAGAGGCTGTTCTGCAGGTGGAGAAAGGACAGAGGGAATTAGACGCAGTTTAGGAACCTCTATAAGGATAGATAGCTGAGAAAGCCTAACTGGCTTCAACCAGAGGTCTCTCATTCTGTATGTTAAATGTAAATGCAAAAGATGAGCTTTTGCTTTCGCTTGATTCTCAGTATGAGTGACAACTGTTTGGAAAAGACTCAAAGGTAAATAACACTGATCCCCTGAAATGTGAGAGGGCTTCATTAGGCAAAAACAAAGCAAAAGAAACCCCCAAAAGGGAGAATGAGTGGAAGTAACCAATGAAGGTTCAAAAGGTGGAAAAAGCAGCCCCAACTTTTCACTGAGATCAGGAGAGAGGAAAATAAAGCTAGTTGGTTCTCACTGCCTTCCACTGAGCCTGTGTTCTATATAGTTGAATGAATGCTGCATCAATGACAGGGCAACAGAAAATGTTTGAGATCATGTTATCAGAACTTTTTCTTTTCCTTAAAATGGGCCAGAAAGACTGACCAGACCAAATCTTCAAAACTCAGTTCTAGAAAATACACAATCACCATCTCATCACATCCAGTCACATCACAGCTACTCTGCTTCCCCAGAGGTAGAGCATAAATGATGAGCTAGCAAGCATGAGAACAAGCAACACATACAGTAGCTAAAGGTGGTTTCTCTGACCACAGGGGAGAGCTACGGAATTTTGG
Organism: Pteropus alecto; assembly: GCF_000325575.1. NCBI lineage: Eukaryota > Metazoa > Chordata > Mammalia > Chiroptera > Pteropodidae > Pteropus > Pteropus alecto. The sequence goes on from NW_006438906.1 coordinate 743,596, forward strand.
AATTTAGCTAATTTCTACAACTACCATGATAAGAAAAGAGAGACCAAAATTACCAAAGTCATAAGTTCTCTGAGTTTATGCTACCTTCTAGAGCACTGTGGCCTGGCTCACAAGAGAGCAGCTACTCCTAAAGTCATGTGTAGGAAGCTTGAAAATGTATCTCCTCTGTCCTGGGTTTGAGCTGGAGAAATTAGCACAAGTAGCATCGGCGTATAAGGGGTGAAAATATTCAGGATGGTTGATAATTGGCTCCAGAAAGCATGTGCCTGAAAGATTATTTGACAGCCTTAGGGAAAGTCACATACCTAACATAGAAAGTAGAAAACCAGCAGAACCAGGGTCTGTAAAAAATGCAGAATGCACATACCAATACCTGAGCTCACAGCACATCTGGGTGCTCTTAACCCTGATGAGAATCTAAGCATAACCCAAACACAACAAAAAAGAGAATCTTTTTATCCCCTCCATGAGACTCCTGTTCTTTGACGAAATCCAAGCCCTAAAGGATACAAATGATTAGTAAAGCAACCTCCTCACCATGCTCTTGGAGACTATTCCTAGCCAGAGTCATTTGGCAGTAGTCTATATGCTATTTTTAACTTAGATCTCTGTAGTCCTGGTGCCCTCCATTCACCTCTGTTTTTGTAGTGCAGCAACACTGGCTTCAGTCAGTCCAGGGAAATATGGCCACCCTAAATTAATTGAGCTATTTTGGGGTTTCCAAAGACTAAAACTGAGTATGCCTGGACTTAGCTCAAGAGAATGAGGCATGAGGGAGGTGCCGCTGTTGTTTAATATTTACTGAAAGGTTACAAAGCTCTAATATATGTGAGAACAAAATTATGACAGGATCTTTAGCCTCTGGGAGCCTGAGATGAGTCTTCTTGAAAAGCTACAGTGTTGGCTTCCCACAGAAGCAGAGCAACAGTTAAGGAACAGCACACCATCAGTGACTGGCTGGTGTGACTGCACTTAGCAAGCAGAGCTTTTCAGCAAGATGGAGAAGCACTCCTTGTTCTCTGCTCTGGGGCCTGGCAGCACAGATTCGGCCCCATTTAATGCACTTATTTATTATACTCCATTTATCACCAGTCACTTGTTTGTTGATTCTACAAGCATTTACTGAGTGCAGCCTAGTATGTGTTAGGCACAGATCAGCCTCTTAATAAATGCTGGTAAAATGAACAAATGAACTTCACTCGGCCTATAGAATACAGTATGGGTACGTGTGTGTAGGGGGTATAAGTGGAGGATTTTTAAAGGAGGTTTTGCTTAAGTTAAATCTAGAAAGATGAATAAGAGTTTCTACAATGAATAAAGGACGAAGAGTGATTTCATAAAGATGTAAAAACACACACACTGTTCCTTAGCTAGTATGAAACCAAACCGGGTGCTAGGTAGAAATAGGCAAGGAAACCTGCTTTCACCTAGAATTACCATTAGCCCAAAGAACTGATTGGAATAGTATACTTAAAGTAATTAGAAAGAAATATGTCCTTAGATTTCAGGGACTAAAAATAAACTGACCCAGAGAACTTGATTTTCTGAAGCCGCTGTGGTAGGCAGACTTTCAAATGGCTCCCCCTCAGCTCCGCCTCCTAATATTCATGGCATTGTATTATTCCCTCCTCTTATTCACAGTAGGGGTATCACCTACTGTGATTAAGTTACAAAATATTACTTCCACCTTGCTAGTCAATTCTATTACCTTCTTGGTGTGCACACTTTTATCACATAAGCTGCCATGTTGGAAAAGCTCACATGGCAAGGCACTTAGGGTGACCTGTGGCAAATGGACAGTGAAAAACTGAAGCTCTCAGTTCAAAAGAGCCCGAGACTGAATTCTGTCAACAACCACTGAGTGAACTTGGAAGCAGATCCCCAGTTGAAACTTAGGATGAGACTGCAGACCCTGAGCTGACACCTTGATTTTAGCCTTATGAGAGACCATGAAGCAGAGAATCCAGCTAAACTCTGTCTGGATTCTTGACCCACCGATACTATAAGATAATAAACATGTGTTGTTGTAACTGGCTAAGTTTTGGGGTAATTTGTTATGCAGCAGTAGTAATATAGACAGAAGTGGGGAAGCCCTGATAAGTTCCAAGGCTGTCAATGTGTGCACTGCAGTTATGGCAAAGGACTTGGGACACAACATTCCTGTGTGTCACCAATTCTCTAGTGAAGTGTGTGTTCAAATCCTTTCCTCTGTTTACATTTGGGTTGTTTGCATTCTTATTGTTGAGACCTGAAAATTCTTTTTTTTCTTAAAATTTTTTTTTATATTTTTATTTTTTCAACTACAGTTGACATAAAATATTACATTAGTTTCAGGTGTACACCACAGTGATTAGACATTTATATAACTTATGCAGTGTTCACCCTGATAAACCCAGTATTCATCTGACACCATATGTAGTTATCACAATACCAATGACTATATTCCCCATGCTATGCTCTACATCCCTATGATTATTTTCTAACTACCAATTTGTACCTCTTAATCTCCTCCCCCTTCACTATCTCCTCACCCCTTAATCTGACAACCATCAAAATGCTCTCTGTATCTATGAGCTTGTTTCTGTTGTTTGTTTGTTTATCCTGTTCTCTAGATTTCACATATGACATTTGTCTTTCTCTGACTTAATCCACTCAGCATAATACCCTCTAGGTCCAACCATGTTGTTGCAGATGGCAAAATTTCATTCTTTTTTATAGCTAATATTCCATTGTGTGTGTATATATGTCACCTCTTCTTTATCCATTCATTATTGATGAACACCCAGAATGCTTCCATATCTTGGCTACTGTACATAATGCTGCAATGAACATATGGATTTATATGTCCCTTCCAAGTAATGTTTTAGGTTTTTTCAGATAAATACCTAGAAGTGGGATAACTAGGTCCTTCTTTGTCTCTTCTTATAGACTTTGTTTTTAAAGTCTATTTTGTCTGGTATAAGTATTGCTAACCCAGTTGTTTGTTGTTGTTGTTGTTGTTGTTGTTGTTTCTATTTTCACAAAACATCTTTTTTCATCCCTTTACTTTCAAACTCTGTGTATCTTTCAATCTGAAGTGAGTCTCATATATTCTGGCTATGTCTTTTTCCAGATATATGATATGCAAATATTTTTTCCTACTATGTGACTTGTATTCTCATTCAGTTCACATTGTCTTTCAGAGGGCAGAAGTTTTAAAATTTCGATGAAGTATAATTTACCCATTTTGTCATGTATGGATCATACTTTTAGAGTCATAACTAAGAAATCTTTGCCTAACTCATGTTTATGGATTTTCTTCTATGTTTTCTTCTATATATTTTATAGTTGTAGGCTTTATATTCAGTCTATGATCCCTTTTGAATAAGTTTTTATATGGTGTGAAGTAGGGATTGAAATTCATTTACTTGGATATTGATAACCAATTATTCAGCACCATTTGTTTAAATGATTTTACTCCTTTGTTGAAAATCAGCTGTTCATACACAACATTGAATACAAAGCTGAATAGAAGTTATAAAAGTAGATATCCTTGTATTGTTCTTAAGAGTATAAGCATTCAGTCTTTCACCATTAAGTATGATCTTAGCTGTAGGGTTTTCGTAGATGCTCTTTATCAGGTGGAGAAATTCTTTTCCTAGGTTGTGGGTATTTTAAGAATCAGGAATGCATGTTGGATTTTGTTAAGAGTTTTTTCTATCTCTATTGAGATGATCATATTATTTTCCTTTTTTAGTTTGTTGATATGATAAATTACATCAATTGATTTTCAAATGTTAAACCATATTTACAGTCCTGGGGATAATTCCACTCGGTCATGATATATTCTCCTTTTCCTACATTTTTTTTCAATTTGCTAATATTTAGTTTAAAAGTTTTGCATCTATGCTCACAAGAGATATTTGCATTTTTCTTGTAAAGTCTTTGTCTGGTTTTGGTATCAAGATGGAGCTGGCTTCATGAAACCCAATAGGAAATATTCCCTCCTTTTCAATTTTACAAAATAATTTGTGAAGAACTGGTATTATTTTTTCCTTTATTGTCTGGTATAATTAACCAATGAAGACACTTGGGCATGGAGTTTGTGGGAAGGTCTCTGACTAAAAATTTAATTTCCTTTATAGATATAGGGCTGAGGTTGTCTATTTCTTCTTGAGTGAGCATCCATACTTTGTGTTTTTCAAGGAATTTGTTATTTTCATCTAAGTTGTTGAATGTATTGGAATAAAGTTGTTCATAACAGTCTCTTATTATTCTTTTGTTATCTGTAGGGTTGGTGGCAATGTCCCCTCTCTCATTTCATTTATTGGTAATTTCTATCCTTTCTTTTTTCCTGATCAGTATGGGTAGAGTTTATCAATTTTATTGATCATCTTAAAGAAATGCTTTTGGAATTATTGATTTTCTTTTTTTGTTTCTTATTTCATAGATTTCTCTTCTCCTTTTAATTATTTCCTTCCTTATGCTTATTTTGAATTTTATGTGCTCTTTTTGTTTTCTTGTTCCTTAAAGTAGAAGCTGAAGTTGTTGATTTGAGATATTTCTTCTTTTTGGATATACCTGGTTAGTACTATATAGTTCTCTCTCCCTGCACCCCACAAATTTTGTCCTAATTTTTATTCAAAATATATTTAAGACTCAGTTCAAAGTACTTTTAATTTCCCTTTTTATTTTTCTTTGTACCAATGAGTTTTTTAGAAGTGTATTATTTAGTTTCCAGATATTTGAATTTCTAGATGTAGTTCTGTAATTGATTGCAAATTTAATTTCATTGTGGTCAGAGAACATATTTTATATAATGAATTCTTTTCTATGTATGAATATTTTTATTATGACACAGGATATTTTCTATCTTGGTAAATATTTCACGTGCACTTGAAAAAATGTGTATTCTGCTGTTATTGAGTGGAATGTTCCTATAAATTTCTATATTAAGTTCATTGGTAGCATTGTTCAAGCCTTTTATATTTTACTGATTTTCTTTTACTTATTCTATCAGTTATTGAGAAAGGGGTATTGAAATATCTTAATATAATAGATTTATTTCTCCTTCAGTCCTCTAACTTTATTTAATTTGAAGCTCTGTTTTTTGGAGCATAAATGTTTTGAATTATTATGTCCTCTTTATTAACCAGCCCATTTATCATTACAAAATGACTTTTACTCCTTGCTTTGAAATATTTGTCTGATGTTAATATGACCATAGAATGAGGAAGTCTTTTTTATTAGAATTGGCACAGTATATCTTTTTCTATCCTTTTAACTGATTGTGTTTTTATATTTAAAATGCGTTTCTTGTAGTCAAAATATAGTTGGGTTTTGCTTTTTCAATCAGATAACCTCTGCTTTTTAATTGAGATGTTCAAACCATTTATATTATTGTTGTTATTGATATGGTTTGGCTTAAGTCTACCATCTTGCTATTCATTTTCTGTATGCTTTGTTCCATTTTTCTTCTTTTTCTGCCTACTTTTGAATTAAGGTTTTCTATAATTCCATTTATCTCATATGTTGGATTTTTCTATAAATACTTGTTTTGTCATTTTGGTGGTTGTTTACAGTTTAATTCTTTAACTTATTAGCAACTACCTTCAAGTGATACTATACTTCATGTATTGTATGAGAACTTTACAATAGTATATTTCTATTTCTCCATGCCTTTGGTGGTATCGTCATACATTTTACTTATTTGCATATTTAAAAACATACAACACATTATCATTATTTTGGTTCAGACGGTCAAGTATCTTTAAAGAGATATAATAGGCAAAATAAATGTTTACCTGTGTTCTTCACGTTTCTAGTTATCTTTATTCCTTTTTGTGTTTCTTATTTCTATCTCGTATTATTTTCTTCTGCTTGAATAATTGCCTTTAAAATTTATTGTAGGGGATTACTCCTGGTGATGAATTCTTTCAGCTTTTGTATGTCTAAAGACTTTATTTCAATTTTTAAAAATAACAGCTTTATTGAGATGTAATTCATATACCATATAATTCAACCATTTAAAGTTAATAATTTAGTGTTTTTTAGTATATTTGCAGAGTTGTGCAACCATCACCATAATCAATTTTAGAATTTATTTATTACTCTAATAAGAGATCCTATAACCACACCATAGCCCCACCTCCTGCTTCCCCTCACTGCTAGACCTAGGAAACTAATATACTGTTTATCCCTATTTGCCTTTTCTGGACATTTCATTTAAATGGAATAATACAATATGTGGTCTTTGTGATCGGCTTCTTTTATTTAGCATAATGTTTTCATGGTTCACCCATGTTGTAGCATATACTGGTACTTCATTTCTTTTTATTGCCAAATAATTTTCCATCTTATGGATATAACATTTTATTTATTCATTTATCAGCTCATAGACATCTGGGTTGTTACCCTTTTTTTGGCTATGATGAATTTCAGTTCAATGACTAAACTTATGTTTACTTCCCTTCTTAGCCAGCCTGGAGTCCATGACCTAGCACTAAAAATGATCTGTTTAAAACACCAAAAACCCCTTGCTCCTCTTTTCTGTCCATAATTCTTGCCTGGTAACTCAACCATTGGCTAAATCATTTGTTTATTTCACACAGCTGC
>NW_006438906.1:750217-770053 GCF_000325575.1 Pteropus alecto
TCAGTGCTGTCTGGATTCATATCACATATATTACCGTAATTCTCAAATGGGCACTTGCACTAATAGATGATTTTACTCCAAAGCCAACCATTTCACACCTTCATTTTCTTTATATCTGCACCACCCTCCTTGCTAACACTAGGGTAAGGAACAGCAGCAATTTCATAAAGAAAATAGAATTGCAAAAGCTCGACAAAATCAACTCTTAAAAGAACTCCATATATGAGTCTCATTAGTGTGTCTCCATGGAAAGCAGTATTTACAATACCTTCCCACCCATCTGTAACCTTGAGGCCACACAGATTGGGAGGCATTCTTTCCTGCCTCCCACTATGGCATTTAGAGATACTACCACCCTTGCCTTTCCCTGTCACATCAGCCATGGTCCTCTTCATGCACCTCTAATTTCCCATCACACATTGCTTGTAACATCAAAGTTCTCCATTTCCCAGCTACAACAAGACTCTGCCCTCCCTCAGCTTGTGTGTGCCTTTCAGATACATTTCCAGTACAGGTGGAATAGTTGGTAGAGAGTCCTTCGACCCTCTTCCTCAAAAGGCACCCTGTGTTCCTAAACACTCTGTTTTCTGGGGATGAGTGGAGGAGACAGCCAAGCCATCAGGCTGGTGTAGGGTATGGAGAGTGAAGACAAAGTGAGAGCGTAGACACTGCCTTTTGTGCAGGCACCCTTAGTCTCTGGCTCTGAAACCCTTATAGACAGCCAGACATCCTCATCACATAAGCTTCCCTAAGACAGATCACAGATCTACACCCACCTTGTGAAACAGAAGGGCTTTGTGATGCAATCTAATGGCCTGGTTCCATTGTCTGTGAGGCGGAGATGACAAGGCATAGCATTGGGGGTCATTAGGAACCAGGATCCTGAATTCCTTGATACAGGGATGTCTGGTCTTCTCATGCTAATGAGGTTTAGACCATGTTGAGCCATACCTTTGTTCTGTGGGATATTGGATATTCCTTATATACCTATGGCTCCATCTTCATTATTATCCTAATTATCTGGCAAGTGAAAAGGAGTTACCATGGATTAACTTTGGAACCTAAAAGGAGCTGCTGCTGGGTAGGGAAACACTATGACCACAATTGAATTAATTAAGCCTCAGCTAAAAAGCTTATAAGACCTCAAAGACTCTCCTTCTGCCAATTTTTATACCATACGTTCAATTACTCTAACACGATACTTCTCTTCTCAGATCCTAGAAATGATTCCTTACCAGCCCATCTCTGCAGTGTATTCTAATTGAAAAATTAAGGGTGTCTCTATCTACCTTGGGTTGAAATCTAGATGAAATGGAATCTACCTCACCATCTCAGAAGAGATCTCCCAATAAAGGGGATTCTTCTGGTTGGTGGTACATTAAGGTATTTATAAGCAGAAGTCTTCTGTCTGGTAGAACTGCAAACCCTTTAATATGTTCCACTCTTTCTTTTGTTCATCATAAACCTCATGTAGAATTTCTCCTAAAAATAAATGGGAGGTACAGAGTATGGATAGCCCTAAAATGAATAGAAGCAAACAGAAAAGAGAAATGTTGGAGTAGAAAAGATGGAATACAGAAAGGGAAGTTATCAAAGTAAATAAAATACAGATAAATAAAAAGGGATTGGAAAGTGTATATTAGCTTTAACTTATTTTGGACATGAACAAGAAATGGTGCCCCATCTTCACACATTAACTTTTTTGTCTTTAAGCGACACCGAAAAGTCAGGCAAAGAACTAGAGATGCAGCATCAAGAGGTAAAGTACATTTTCTTCTATGACTGGCCTCTATTGTGAATGAGATCCCCATAGATCCTGTCCTTCTTTGATTTCCAGTGTCAAGAGCCAGGTGCTCTAATTACCGAAGGGTCCAGTTCTCCAAGTTGACAAATTCTCCCAGAATAATTCCTTGGGTGGGAAATCTGGGCCTGAGAATGTTCCAAAATTCTCCACTTTACCTACAGGGAATAGAATGAGGAAGTAGGGAGGAAGTCTTTTATGAGTTTTACGACCCTGTGTATGTTACTTCATCTCTGTCTTTTATCCATGAAATGGGCATCTGAACATCCTGTCTCAGTCACAGTGTGGTTGTGAAGGACTAATAGGATTAGCTCAGGGACAACACATGGTAACTGGTTAAGTCGTACCCAGACATGCCTTAGAGCATCGACTATTGGGGTTTTCAGTCTCTTCTCATTCAAAGACCTTCAGCTGTCTATAGGATATCCATGAAGCCTCTCCTGTTCCACATAACACTGTCTCCTGGTTTCTCAGCTAGGGGAATTTCCTGGAAAGAAGCTGAGAAGCCATGGGAGCTGCTCTCTATCATGAAAAGGTGATCTCTTGCTCTTCCTAGTCTCCCAACTCTGGCCTGGCCTGTGATGAATTTCTGTGCTTGCCCTGGGGCAGGGATGAAGAGAGGGATAATGGCTGGGAGGGAGCCAGACACAGTGGAGGCTGGAGCACTGGTTGAGAGGGTGCCAGGACAGAGCGGGGTTCAGACATCTCAGAGAGGAGTCTCCCAGTTCTGCTCTGAGCTAGGCTCACAGTGCTCCTGCAGTTCAGGATTTGACTGTTGCATAATTCATTAAACACTCTCTGTGGGTTTGCACTCAGCCACAAGACAAGTTATGCAGGCAGGAGAATGGATAAATATGGGTATCAATAAGTCACCATTGTCATAGTCTGTTTACAGCCACACCCTTTCAAGGACAGGCCCTGGACCCTGTTGACATTAGCTCCTCTGATTCTGTCTTCAAAGAGGCCAGTTCATGGGACAACCCTCAACCAGGAGCTTATGATCTCATCCTCTTCTTAAAAACTCTAGAGAATGGGATTGTCTCAAGATGTGTTGTGTAAACCTTATTATCCCAAGAAAGGAGAGTTCCCACAAGGACCTCATTTTCCAGTTTGGAAACTCTACCTACCAGACTATAGCCTTCTTAGCCCCAAACGAGCCAGACTCTAGGTTCAACCTGGTGATGACCCTGGTGATGCCCCATCAGCCAGCCATTGGCTCCCCATCCTTGTTCTCGTCTCCTGGTTTAGCTTCTCAACAGAGGCCAACAGAGGACTCACACCACCTCCCAGTCTCCAATGTCCCTGTGCTCCCATGGATTGTCTGATACCTTGCCCAACAAGCCCCAGACCTTCAGCCAGCACCATCACAAATTGCCAAATGGCATTTTTCTAGAAAAAAAGTAGAGAAGTAAACACCTAGGAGATGCAGACCCCGGGGCTTACAGGACTAGGAGAGGACAGGGCCATCTCCAGGAAACATACTTCCAAAGAGGCACTTGTCATTCCATCATTAACTGTTGCCATGTTTCCTCTCCCAGCCAGGACTGGCTTCCTCAGGAGGGAAGTGTGCGGAAGCTTCTTTGTGCAGATACCTGCTGCCAAATCTGTAATGCTTTGGCTCTAGAGATCCAGCATTTGTTAGCAGGTGAGAATACATTGATCTCTCCCACTTCATCGGGGCCATCGCAGGGCTCCTCTTGCCCAGAGGTTTTGTCCATGTCTAATGTATATTTTGAGCAGAGTCTGGAGCACTATTCTACATTCTCCAAAGAGCTTTCACTTACATCTGAAATCCCTTCAGTGTCACAAATAATAGCTCATAAATCATTAACCAAGTCAGCTGCCTGGTCAGCTGGTTCCATCAGCAACCAAGATTATTGGGCTGAACACCTCCAGCTAAGACAGGCATTTCAAGTGCCAGAGATGCCCAGGGGCCCAGAGACTATGTCTTCTTCAGGGTTGGAGGGGACTAGGATTCCAGTGAACCAGGAGGAGCTGATGCAGCACAACCTCAATCTTCTCTATGGGAACCAAGGTCAGCAGCCTTTAAATTCCCAGGTCTCTCTGCTGACCCAGAACCAAGAAAGCACTACGCTGACACAACCTATGGCCTTGCCTGTGGTCGCTATCCTCCCTGCTCACATGTCATTCCTCAGTCCTGAAGTACTGAGGCTTCTTGAGGTACATGTAAAAAAATGGATGCATTTCCAGAGGTGGGGGCTGCCCAGACGTGTGGAAGAGTCCCTGAGGCAGCTTATGCCAAATCCACCATTATTGTATCAACCTGTAAATAACCAGCCAGTTTCTTTCATCCAGAATGATACTTCTGAGTTCTCTGTAGACAACCTTGGGACCATTTCCTACCAGACTTGGGGATCATGCATGGCTGGCCAGGCTACCCAGGCATTCTGGGTTTCTGAATGGTCCACTATGGACCAAATACAAACACACTACTACCAGCCAACCCCAAACCATGTGGCTCTAGCCTCGCCCTCTCCAGCCCTTAAAGACTTAAGTGGCCTCTCTCCACATTCTGGGCAACAGGCTAATGACTCAGTGGGCCATCTGCAGCAGAAATACAGCCAGCTATTCTGTGGACTCCCTTCTCTGCACAGTGAGTCCCTCGTTGACACTTCCTTGGGCTCTCAAGGCCTCTCCAGCAACGGGAGCATGTCCAAGCTCCCCTTGAAGGACCCTTTTCTCTTCAAGGAGCTCTCTTTCCTCCCTCTGCTGCCTAAAACTCCACCTCAGTCAGCCTCCCCCTCTTCCCAGTCCTCCCCAAATTGGGTCACTCCATCTGACCAGCAAGGAGCTCAGATCAATGTCCCATTTCTGACTCTGGCCGAGTGTGAAGCCTTGGAATGGCACCTGCTACAGAGGCAGCTCCAGCTTCAGTGGGGTTTGCCAGCTGTTTTTCAGAGATCTCAGTACACCCAGAGCCCCGTGCAGTATGAGCCTTGTGACGAATCCCAGTCTCTTGAGACTGTGAAAACTTCCTGGCCAGAGAGGCCCATCTCTGTCCTCACAAGGGAACTACTCTTCTTCCCGGAGCATGCCCGGAGGCTGCTGGAATTCCACCTCCAGAGGCAGTTGATTCATCATCGCTGGGGCCTACCCCAGAAAAGCCAGGAGTCTTTCCAGTTGCTCCTGTCCCCTGCTCACCAGCAGACTCTGCCCTGGAGCAGTGCAGCCCTAGCCAATATGAGTGTTGCCCAATCCTCAGCCCTAGAAGCCACTGGTGCTGGTGACCCTTTCTCAGCCTTTGAGGACCCAATGTCAGTCCCCATGCCGTGCTTGTTTGATCAAGCTAAGGCAAAACTACAGAACCACATCACCTCCAAGTGTGGACAGATCCACAAGGGCAAGGTCCCTGCCCATGTTTATAGGTCTTGGGCATGCATAATTCCTGGGAGTCTAGAAGAGGTTCCCCCGACCTGCATCCCAGAAAGCAAGAACCTGGAGCTACAGGCAGCAACTGACCCTGACCAACAACAGAAAGTTATGCCTTGGATGCCACCAGCCCCCGGTCAGCAGCAACAGTCCTCACCGGATGCTGTCATTGAACATCCTAAGCTGCCCCAAGCCCTGTCCGAGGAAGCCATCGAGAAACTGGAGACGACTTTACGGCACAAGTATCTGGCCTTCTTGTCAGGGCTCCCTGCTCTTTATTATGTGGCTCTCTCCAAGGCCATGGCCCCAGTTATCGATACTCAACCTATAATCACAGAGGTGGTGCCTGAGCCTGTCAAAATCCTAACAGAACCTCTGACTCAGATGATCTCAAGTGAAGAGCAGTGTCTAAGTCCTGAGCCATGCTTTCAAGATGCCAATGAGACTTGTACAGACACTGCAGATGAGTCCCAGGCTGAAGAGCAGGTGGAGGGAATGACCGAGATGGAGCCTCCAAAAAGCGAGACAGAGCCTGCCAGCCCCTACTCACTTAAGAAAGCTTTCTTGGCCAAATTAAATTTCCACCTGAGAAAGAAGATCCTAGAGATACAATGGGGAATTCCCATAAAGGCAAGGGAGTCCAGGGAACAAACCGTAGCAATCCCAGAGAACACATCCACACAGGAGTCTCTTGGGAGTCCGGACAACCAAGGAAAAACATTGCTCCAGGAGCTCCCCATCCCACCAGACACTCCTCTTGCCCCAGATCCAGAATGGCTCCATCTTAAACAACAACTGACCATTGAGTTAAAGGCAGTGCAAGAAAACCAGAAGCAACCTAGTTCCAGAGCAGCATCCAATGGTTCTGCTCACTCGTCCTCCAAGATTTCACCACCCAGTGGGGACATGACAGAGGCCCAGGTACTTTGTGTTCAGCTGGAGGCCAGTGTGAACAACCCTGGCCTGGAGGAGCCCGGGAGCACTGAGCCCCACAGCCCTGGCAAGAGCAAGGGCTTAGCCCAAGACCCCACACTGGCAGAAAAGGGAGAGGACCCAGGGAAACTCAAATTGGCAGGAGACCATGGAGGAGATGCAGGGTTTGTGCTGTCTACAAGAGACGAAAGCTGCCTTGCCGAAGTCCAGAGGCCAGAAGGGATGCTTCTGAGCAGGACGCCTCATAACCCAAGGCGACGAAAACACATCTTTCATCTTGGTGCTCCCTGTCAACAAAGTCTCCAGTATTGCTCTCAGCTTCAGCTCTCAGAGCTACCTCCAGCAGGAAAGGAATCTGAGAAGAATGACCTGCGAGACAGTCAAACTAGGCTCAGTGGCATCCTCAAATCAGCCAAGATTCCTGAGAATGCCCAGCCTGCGGGGCCACAGGCATCACAGGGTCAGCCTTTCCTGGGTCATCTCATCTATCATAAGCCATTGCAGGGCCAAACTTTGCAAGGGAAGGTTTTGCAGAGGCAGCCGATGCCAGCTCATACTCACAAGAGGCCCGGCCTTCCAGATTCAAACTTGAAAAATAAAATGAAAATCTTTCTGCAATGTATTAATGTCAAGACAAAAGGCAAAGTGCACAAGGAATCCATGTTCTTGACAGCTGAGAAAGTGGCCAATACCAGAAAAGAAAATGTAGAAAAGAGGCTAGCTACAGCCAAAAGTCCCACGGGGCAAACTAAGGCAGAGAAGACAAGAGGTGACCCCAAGGCCCAGTCTCCCCCCACTGAGAAGCAGGTGGGCCTGGCCGTCTCAGATGGTCCCCATTCCCCAGGCAGTAAGCTCCGGCACCGCTCTATCTCCCATCAATTCCACTCTGCCTCAGTGTTGGACCACCACCGCCACTGCCTTCGGCACTGTCCTCGAGTGGCTTGTGCCACCCATCCAGGAAATCCACCCTAAATTTCAACACTCACCTCAGAGGGAAATGTTGGTGTGTTCAAGAAGACCCAGCACAATCAAAAGACTTTGTAGGCTCCCCAGCCTCTGCATCCCTTGAAGAGGGCTGCTACTGTTATTTTCATTAATGTGCAGGTGGGTCAGAACGCCACCCAAAATACAATCTATATCTCTAAGCAGAGTTGTCTGTCTGCTCCTTCTCTGCACTGTGGTGTGTTAAGGGAAGGCAAGAGGGATGTTAAAATGTCCTTCCTATCTAGGGAAGGAACTTTAACTCACCCTTAAGGCTGGTCAGCATTCCACACAGCTCCTCCAAGCCCTCCCCTGAACAGTGGATAAAGGGACTTAAGCAGAGAAGGATGGCCTTTGTCTAAGGTCAGTTGAAGGTAAAAGTCAGACTTGAATTCTATCATGGCTTCCCAGGGTGTCCTTGGGACCAGAGGAACAATGTGGACATGAGAATAGTACTGACAAGGAAGAATGGCCAGGTATCCCACAGGCAAAATTCATTGATGACTCTGTATACAGCCACATCCGGAGAGGAGCCTTTTAGAGGAGTGCTCCAGCCTTGAGGAGGTACATTGTATTTATCAAAAGCACATAAGTAATGTAACAGAATGTCAAAAGCAAATGACAGAATCTTCCCCTCTCTGTTCTCTGTTGGTTATTAGTTAGATCTTTCTGGAGAACTCATCTGGAAGGGTGCTCTAGCTCTTGCCTGTACCCCACCTCCGGTACCTATTAGCTGCAGGGAATGACTGAGACCAGGAATGACTTGGCTTGGATAGGGGTTTGTCCCCCACTCCCAAGTGCAGGGAGGGAAGGAGCAGGGATGGGAGCATATAAACAGAATTCTGAGTATCTGAGACAGAAACTGACATGTTCCTGACCTGCCATATAAGAAAACAAACCAATTTAATTTATGCTGAAAAGAACCTAGAGCCAGGAAGCCAACCCCATGTGCTTTGGGGGAAATTAATTAAATCTGAGCTTCAATCTGCTCAGTGTAATAAAAGGATGTGAGTTCTGGGAAAGGGTTTTCGAAACATGTCTGAGCCTGTCAATTACCGCCAGCAGCTTGTACCCAGCCCTCCTGCTGTGTCTCATTTTTACACCACCTACATCTGGGATCCTCCTTCACTTTATTCCTTTCACTAGACTTGCCTCCCTGAATATTCATATATTCACACACACACACACACATGTGTGTGTATTTATGTATGTATGTACATATGTGTGTGTGTGTGTATTTCATGTACTATATATGGTGTTAAACTCAGTCAGCTCTGTCCCCTCCCAGGATCTGCTTGGTGCCTTCCCTTCAGAGGATGAGTCTTGTCCTTTTCTCAACCAAAGACTACATCATGTCAGCCTGCCAGCTTCAGTCCTTGTTTCCTGTCATCCTTCCCCATTTTCTCATTAATGTCCCACCATGTTCAGAAAGCACCAGAACCACTCACCTTCACTGTCAAAAAAAAAAGTTTAAAGTCCTTGGAAAGTATCTTGTTTCATTAACCAGACACAGAAAGTGGCCATGAGTCTAGAATTTAATGGTACACGAGTTCTAACAAGATAAGCTTCTTGTGATAAGTGACACTATGGGCCCTTTGCCTCTCTCTGAGAATGTCTAAATTGCCTATTTTAGATAAATATCTGTTTATCATTAATGGAAATATAAAGTGAAATTCTCTGAAACCCTTAGTATGAAATGGAGAAACTCAAGAGGGAGGCTGAGAGGCAAGCTGAGATCTGTAAGCAGCTGCTAAGAAATGTTAAGTCCTTCCAAACTATAGCTTGTCTACATGCTCCCTCACACATAGACTAAATGAAGTTTCTCATACCGACCTTTTTTAGGAGGCCTCTTGAATAACTTGCCATACTGAGACATAACTAGAGCTCTTTCCTGCTTCCTGTTCAGAAAACACTCCCTGCACTGTCACCTCCAACTCCAAGCACCAAACAGGTGATATACAACCACCAACAGCCTCTGTAGCCCAGACCACAGAGTGGATCTCTTAACGGTGGCCAACATACTCATATTCTCTTGACCTCCCTCCGTAGGAGGTGTGAATGGACCCTGTCCTACCTTCTCCTGTTAACTGGGTTGGGGCAGATATTGGTCTCCCTAGAAAGAAGACTGAAATCCCAGACCTTAAGGAGGCCATTGCAGAACAACATAGCTCAAGGCTGTACTTGTTCCACTCAATGCAAGCTTACGTATGAGTAAAAGATTTGGGTCATCTTTGGAAGGAAACTTCTGGCTGAAGTAGCCAGGGAATTATTTCAGAGAAAGATGATAAACATGACCAAAGGGCAGCAAAACCTCAACACAAGGAAAACATTACAAAATCCTTGAGCATGTTTTTTTATGATTTTCAGGCCAAATGTGTGACTCTTGGAGAGGATGCAGATTTTAAGGTCACAGTCACAAGGATGGAATGTGGAAAAAAATCATTAGAGCTAGAATCCTAACTCTGACATTTGACAAGTTACTTAACATTTCTGAGCCCCAGTTTCTTCATCTGGGAAAGGGGAAAACTACATCCATACCCCAAACCTCATTTACCATTAATGTGCTGGTGATTCCCAAAGCCACTTCTCTGTGCTAGTCTTCCCTCTGAGTTCTAACTGCGGAGCCAATAGCTAGGGGGAAACTCCATCTTGGTCCAAAGGCAATGCAAATTAATTTGAAATATCCAAACATGCTCTACCTCATCAAACTGTTTTCTCATGTCAGGAAATAGTATCACTATACATCCACTTTATTTGCTCACAACATACATCAAGTCAGTCACTGGGTTCTAATTTTGGTATCTCTCAAGTTGTCCCCTTTTCTCTATTTTTACTGCCTCTGTCTTAGTTTAGTTTCCCATCCTTTCTTTCCTGAATAGTTACTACAGCATCTCATAGACCCAGGGCTTATGATAGTGGCTAGCACCTAATAATATGTGAATGGTACTTAATCCAAAGTCTGGACTGAGGAGGCAGATAAATTATTCCATTAGTGTGATGAGTGCTATGATGTGTGGGGTCCTGCCACAGGAGGAAGTACTCAGTTGACCCATAAAAGGGTCACAATAAAAATGACCTTAAGAGGCATCTTGTATTCAATAATTAAAATATTTGAGTTCTTACTATGTGCCAAGAATTATACCAGACATAACAGTCACCAAGACACAGGCCTTGCCTCCATGGAGATCATTATCTTATGGTGTAGACAGGCTTACATGCCCAAGTTGTCTAAACATATACCCTTGGATATCCAATAATCATCTTAAAAGTGATCTGCTAGCCCCTCCCACACCACTCAATCGCACACACCAAAACTGTTCTCACTACAGTATTTCCCACATCAGTTAATGGCACCTATCTCTTGCCAGTTGTTTAAGTCAAAAACATTGATGTTTTCCTTGATGTTTTATCTCTATTAGTTCATATCCAGTTCATCAGAAAATCTTGTCTCTACCTTCAAAATGAATTCAGAACATAACTACCTCTCACTCCTTCTGCTGCTACAGTTATTGCAACAGTATAACTAATCTCCCTGCTTCTTCTTGAGACTAAACCTCCAATAGTCAATTCTCAACAGAGAAGCCTGATGGTCCTCAACTCTAGTTGGGGTCCTGGCTACAGATGATTGGTTGATTGACTGACTGATTGATTGGTTGATTGATTGATGTATATAAAACCATGAGACCAGATAAGATCACCAAAGTAATAAGTGTAAATGAAGGAGAGATCTAAGGACTGGGCTCTGGGACATTCCAATGATAAGAAATTGAGGGGTGGAGAGAGGGACCAGTAAGCAGAGGAAACTGAGAAACAGAAGCAAGCAGGAAAAGCAGGAGAGTGTGATATACTGGAAGCCAAGAGAGGAAAGTATTGCAAGGAGAAAGAGCAATTGCATAAAAAGTTCCAAATCAGCCAAACAAGATGAAGACTCAGAGCTGACCATTAGATTTAGCAACACATAGGTCACTCATGGCATTGAGAAGAACTGACTCAGATGAGTAAATGTAATAAATTCAAAAGAGAATGGAATGAGAGTGATTGGTGTTAGAAAGTGTAATCAACTCCACAGAGGTGCAGATCAATGAGGAAATAACTGTAGGAGGAAGTGGGACCCAGAGAGGGCTTTTTTTTTTTTTTTTAAGATGAGAGACGTGGCACATTGGATGTTGCTGAAAATGGTGCAGTCAAGAGGGATAAACTGATGATGTAGGAGAGCAAGGTGAGAACTGATGGAGCAATGTGGTATACAGGTGAGGGGACAGGAGCGAATGCCCAAGCCTAGGAGATGGCCTTGGCTAAAAGCACATACACTTCACTGCCGACAAGTAGAAAGAAGGTAGCATAAATTTAACTTATACCCTTGGATATCCAATAATCATCTTAAAAGTGATCTGCTAGCCCCTCCCACACTCCTTCTTCTAACTTTAGCTTAGAAGAAAGTATTTTTCACATGTAAGAGAATGTGGACAAAAACCAAAAAGGGCGAGTGAAGAGCTTGGAAGGGACTGTAGCTGTGGGTGGAGGGAAGGGTATGGATAATAAAAACCAAAAGCCAGAGGATTGGATGGATTCTGGAAGTTACCATGGCAAATTACTATTAGAGCTGAAAGAGTGGGTGTCCAATTGAGAGTCCAGGTGGGCATAAAAGGGTAGTTGAAGTTGCTGATCATGTGCGTAAAGCAGGTGCTCTTGGAAGACTGGAGCATCAGGAGAGATTGCAGAGAAGTTCTAGATGCATGGAGCCTAGAAATACAGAAAGAGGGCAGATGTGGCATCCTCGTGTTCAGCAAGCGACAATGGACTTTTGGGAGTGGGAAGAGAGAACTGGGAAGAAGAAAGACAAAAGGCTGCCCTGAGCAGATGGGATGGACCTCTGTTTTGGACCACTCATATCTCTCAGAAGGTGGCAGCTCAGCATTCCTACCTTCTGACCTATCGCAGAGGAGCAAAGAGCTGGAGGAAGTGCAGGAAGTGCTGACGCTTCCTTATAATGCGGTATGGGGTCTCTGGGATGTCCTTGCCTCACTGATTCCTAAGGAAATCGAGGATGACTCAACATCCCATCAAACTAAGAGGAGGTGATGGCAGGACTCTCTTCCTCTATAGGACCCCAGCTCTTAGCATGATGTATCCACTGCTAGCAGGATGCAGAAAAACCAGGATGAGAAGAAGCAAGAACGTATCCCTCCTCTGAATGGAGACTCTATGCCCGAGGTATGGGAGCCCAGCCCCTAGTGTGGCCTCTAAGGTAAGGAGGCACAAGGCCTAGGCCTGCTGAGCCAACACCCTCCAGGTGTTTTCCTAAAGCATCTCCAAAGATCATAGGAGGTCTTGTGACAGGCACATCCTTCCTGCCTGGTAGGAGTTGGGCAGAGATCTACAGAGCAAGGGAGATGAAAGGGAGTTCTAAAATGAAGGGAATGACTCAGGAAGTTCACAGCAGCATCAGATGGGAAGCCAAGGTTAATGTGCATACATCCTGGTTTAGGGTAGAGCAGAAACTTCCCATGTATCCTACCTGCCACATGCCAGCACTGGCTTATGCTGCTAAGCCCAGTAACAAAGGGATAGGAGCAGAAAGATTAGCTGGAATCAAGACTCTCAGGATTGATTCTCGATTCTCGGCAAAGTCAAGAGCTGAAAGAAGACAGGCTTAGAGCCTATGACTTCATGCAGGACAAAATAGGGAGCCTGGGAAGAAGCCAGAGGCATATCCTTGTTTCCAGAAGGAGGGGTGGGTGCTGCCAACTGGCCCCCTTTCCCACCTCATCACTCTCCTGCGCTATAGCTTCTCTGGGTCCATGGCCAGGCAAGGAGCATATTAGGGAATTTCCAGAGTGTATCACTCTCAAGGTCAAGCCCGCAACAGAGGCCGCAGGGACAGGATCTTGAACAGGCAGCCAGACCTGGGTATCCAGACAGCGGGAAGGGAAGGGAAGCCATTCCTTGCAGTAAAAAGTGCTGGCAGCTGGGGTGCATCAACGAGAGAGGCAGGGTTAAGTGAGAGATCAGGCAGAATCTCACACACAGTCAAAGACACACAAACACAGACAACAACCACACAAATATATAAACAGAAAGACACAAGTTCAACAACGCCACTCAAAAACTACTTCAGAGTACCAAGAGACATGTCCAGTACCTACACAGACTCATGAACACCCTGAGTCAGACATGCTCGAGCAGACACAGGTACAAGCACACACGCAGACACAAAGACAGGCTTGCACACATGCAAACAGAGACAGTCCATCTTGCAATCCCGCGAACAAATATACAGTCCAAATCTATTTTCAAAGCCACTCTCTTCCATAAAGCCTGTTAGACTATCTCAGGCCAGGCCTGGTTATCCTTACTCTAAACTCTGGTTTGTCATCCCCATCCGATTGCTTATCCTTTAATAAGAATAGTCTTGGTTACAACAAACCCTCAGCCAACATTATACTTAATGGTGAAAAACTAAAAACCTTTCCTCTAAAATCAGGACCAAGACAAGGCTGTCCACTATTACCACTGTTATTCAATATAATATTGGAAGTCCTAGAAAGTGCAGCCAGACAAGAAAAAGATATAAAAGGCATCCAAATAGGAAATGAAAAAGTCAAACTGTCACTATTTGCAGATGACATAATTCTCTATATAGAAACCCCTAAAGACTCCACAAGAACACTACTAAAAACAGTAAGCAAACACAGTAAAGTTTCTGGATACGAAATCAATATTCAAAAATCCATACTGTTCCTATACTTTAATAATGACTTGTTAGAAAAAGAGGTGGAAAAAATAATTTCTTTTGCAATTGCAACAAAAAGAATAAAATACCTAGGAATACATCTAATGAAACATGTGAGGGACCTATACAATGAAAACCACAAGACCTTATTAAAAGGAATTGAAGAAGATAGAAAGAAATGGAAAGACATTCCGTATTCTGGATTGGAAGAATCAACATAATTTAAATGCCCTTATTACTTAAAGCATTTTACATGTTTAATGCAATCCCCATCAAAATCCTGTCAGCATTTTTTAAAGAAATAGAACAGAAAATCATTTGTATGGAAGCACAAAAGACTATGAATCACCAAAGCCATCCTGAGAAAAAAAGAACAATGCCAGAGGCATCACTCTGCTTGACTTAAAATTATGCTACAAAGTGACAATAATCAAAATGGCATGGTATTGTCAGCAAAACAGACACACTGACCAATGGAACAGAATTGAGAGTCCAGAATTAAACCCATGTTTATGTGGACAAACAATTTTCGACAAAAGAGCCAAAAACATGCAGTAGAGAAAGGAAAGCCTCTTCAATAAATGGTGCTGGGAAAACTGGAAAGCCACCTGCAAAAGAATGAAACTAGACTGTTGTCTATCACCACACACCGAAATTAACTCAAAATGGATTAAGGACCTGAATATAAGACCTGAAACAATAAATTGCATAGAAGAAAACATAGGAATGAAACGCATAGACTTTAGACTTAAAGAGGATTTTATGAATTTGACCTCAAAGGCAAGGGAAGTAAAAGCAAAAATAAATGAATGGGACTATATCAAACTAATAAGCTTCTGCACAGCAAAAGAAACCATCAGCAAGATAAAGAGACAACCATCCGAATGGGAAAATATATTTGCAAGTAATGCCTCTGATAGAGGCCTAATACCCAAAATATACAAAGAACTCATACAACTGAATAACAACACAAAATCAAGGGATCCAATCAAAAATGGGCAGAGGACCTGAACATAAACTTCTCCTTAGAAGACATACAAATGGCCAACAAATATATGAATAGATGCTCAATATCGCTAGCTAGTAGGGAAATGCAAATCAAAACCACAATGAGATACCATCTCACACCTGTTAGAATAGCTATAATCAACAGGACAAGTAATAACAAATGTTGGAGAGGATGCAGAGAAAAAGGAACCCTCATACACTGCTGGCGGGACTGCAAATTGGTACAGCAACTAATAATGGATCTACCATATGATCCAGCAATCCCTCTACTGGGTATTTACCCCAAAGACTTGAAAACATATCCAAAAAGATATTTGCCCACTGATGTTCATAGCAGCATTATTCATGGTGGTTGGGACATGGAAGCAACTGAAGTGTCCTATGATAAGTAATTAGATAAAGAAGATGTGGTACATATATACAATGAAATATTACTCAGCTATAAAGAGATGAAATACAGCCATTCGTGACAACATAGATGGACCTTGAGATAATCATGCTAAGCGAAATAAGCCAGGCAGAAAAAGTTGAAAACCACATGATATTACTTATATGTGGAATATAAACCTAAAAGCAACAAACATGACAGACAAAGACTCATGGATATGGACAATAGACTAGTAGTTACTGGAGGGTAGGGAGGAGCGGGGAGGTAGATGGGGTAAAAGGAGTCAAATATGTGGTGACAGAAAGAAATCCAACTATGGGCAGCGAACATACAATGCAAAATATATGTGCCTTACTGTTGAATTGTACACTTATTGGATTTCATTAACCAATGTCACTATAAAACAAAAACTTATTGGATTTCATCAACCAATGTCACTATAAAACAAAACAAACAAAAGAATAGTCTTGGATTCATAGGTATACCCCTTGTCTCAACAACTTGGCTGCATGCTTTTAAAGAAATGTCATGGTCAGCAAGTGGGTCCACTGTCCTCTTCAGCAGCCCATCCTTCACCTACATGTCCATCCCCATCTCCAGCCCCATGAGTGTTCCCACTGCAGAGTCCTGACCCCAGGCCTCTCTGCCATAGTAGACACAGACTCTAAGGGAAGAGAAAACCAGACAGACACACCTTGTCAAGGTAATGCTGGTGGGCGTTACCCCAAAACTATTTACATGGCACTGTGTTTATCATGAGCCACTGTAACCACTACGTCAATGCTAATCTAAGCATAGTCCTAACTCTAACTCTAACCCCAGGTAGCTACACATGGAATAATGTCTGCAACTACACTAGGCATACAAATACCACACACTTGGGAAGGTGTGGGTCATCTGCGCTCCAGAAACTCAGTAGCTCCTTCAGTAACAGCTGCACAGCCATCAGGGTGGCTTGTCCCTGGAGGGCTCATTGCTCATCTGGGAACCCAGAAGCACCAAGGCACCCAGGCCCTTTGACCCTGGTTAGCAGGGGTCAGTACACCCCAAGCCCTGTTCCGGGACTAGCTCAGCCTCTGAGCTGAAATTCCTGCCATTTCCCTCCCCAGCTCCTGCCTGCCAAGCTGGGACCATCTGTTGCCCTGGATCCCCCTTACCAAGCAGAAGCAAATGAGCCTGGAGCCTGGGGCTGAAGGGAATGTGGCCTCTTCCCAGTATGGGGGTTTCCAGACTCTTGCAATACCATACCTAGGACCTTTCCCCTAGAGCCTGGCCCAGGTGCCTGTCCTCAAGAGGTAGCAGCCTTTCTGATGCCGGGGGGTGAGTAGAGATGAATTAGCACATCTCTCCACCTCCAAGGTCTCAGTCTGATCATAGGATATGTTTGTTCTGAACTCATCAGCAGAGGTAAAGCTGAAGTCAGCCATGTGTACCCCTCTCACCCATCACCCCTCTCACCCGCAGGCACCAGGACCTCCAGTGCAGCACTCCTCTGCACCTCAACCACCCCAGAGATTCTCAAAAATACCTACGCTCTCTCCAGAGCTCACCAAGCCAAATCTTCACTTAAAGGACTGGAACTCTTAGGTGGACACTCACATCTCAGATGTGAGTTTCTGTGTCCCCTTCCCCAGTATCTACATCTGGCCTGGCCTGAGGACTAAGAGAGGGGCTTGGTTCAGGGCTGTGAGTTTAACTCATTTCCCATTTGCCCCAAGAATACTCACTGGTAGTGCTTGTGGCTGCAGTGCTTACCCAGAGACAACTCGTGGATGACAGTCCTAACATTTCCCCCAAAGTATGCTATAAAATACCTCGCTTTTATTACTATTTCAGCATTGCTCTAGTATATTGATAATTTTTAAAAACAAATGACATCATTCTATTTATAGCATTCTGTTTTTAGTAGTGGTATTTCCATTTATAAAATATAGTAATTCTTGATTGCTGAAAATGTTGAATCCTAGAAAACGTAGCATTCCTATACATGATGTTAATATTCTCAAACAGTTGTTAGCTGAATATGCATTTGATGAATCCAATTTATGTATATATTTCTGTTACGTTATGATTAGAGACAAGTTGTTTAGAAATAATTCTAAGAACAGTTTTTATATATTTTTTCACATTGAAAACCAGTCAGATTTGCTTCAGTCTTGAAGAGCAGAAGAGCATGTTTATGTAAAATTAATGCTGTCAGCGAGCTGCACTTTTTTTTTTTTCTAAATGGGAAATAGGTTAAAGATATGCATGTGAGGTGCTTAAGAAATAACAAAACCAGCTTTAACTTCTAGAAAAACAAGTGGTATTGACTGTCAAGAACTCTGCAGGGTCTCGGATTTTACTCTACTTAGAAGTTAACAAGTTAACCTGTTACTGTTCCATGAATGTCGGCAGACTCCTGGGTAAGATATAAAGGACTTCGTTACTCACAGCACAGCCATAGCAAGAGCTTTGTCATGGTTTCTTACATCACTTCTCCATGTCTACCAAGTGTCATGTGGGTGGTACAGGATCTGTGATAGATGCCCGTATATGTAGTGTGATGTGTTATAGGAGAACACTGATATTTGGGGATTCACTGCTTTTATAGTAAGAAGAAACAAGCCTGATCTTTGTCCAGGGGTAGATATTACCTTTTCTGTCTAGGTTGCTTTTTGCAAATACAATTCTGAGAAATGGCCTGGAAAACAATCATGGCTTTGCAATCTTGGCATACTCAGTAAGAACATTCCGGAATGCTAAAAACCCATGGCAGGTTGCCTCTCCCAACAGTGATTAGCAATAGATAAAAACAAATGGCTGGTGAGAAAGAAACTGGCTTTCTCTGTGCCAGCAGATATCTTAGAAGAGACACTTCGGTTAAAAAGGAAATCAATTAACAAAGACCCAATGAATTATGCTTAATGATAGCTTCTTCAGCTGGAATTGGATTTTCTGTTTCCTTATCAAGGAAGAAAAGAGAAATAGAAGATATTATCATAGAAACAAGGTGAATGTTGAAGAATTTGTGGTAACTTAAGAAAGGCTTGGAGAAAATCAGAGAGAACAGGCAGGTGGTGGTAAATAACAGTGGGACAAGAAAGGAGAACAGGCCCATTTGGCTGAATGAAATGAAAGAAATGAGAACAGATGACAACCTAAACCTTTCCTTGGTACTGTTTACGGAGACAGTCTCTAAGCTGGGTTCCCCTATGACATCCACCTCCTGTTGTTCATGCTTTGTGTAATCCCATCCTCTTGTGTGTAGGCAGACTTGTCATTTGATTCTAATCAACAGAACATGACAAATGTAATGTCACTCATATGACACTCACATAAGTGTAATGTCACTTATGTTACATTAAGATTGTCTTCTAGCATACTTACTCTAGAGACTCTCCTTTCTGGCTTGATGAAGTGGTCATGTTGGGAAAGCACCTGTGGCAGGTGGCCTTTAGGAACTGTGGGTGGCCTTTAGATGCTAAGGGTGGCCTCCAGCTGATATCCAGCAAGGAGGCAGTGCCTTTGGCCCTACAAAGAAATGAATTCTGCCTGTAACCTGAGTGAGCTTGGAAGACTCTTCCCCAGTCAAGCCTCCAGATGAGAATACAACCCAGCCAATACCTTGATTTCATACTTGTGAAACTATAAGCAGAGGACCAAGCTGGACTTCTGACACAGAGTCTGTGAGATAATAAACTGTGTGTTGTTTTAAACCAGCCCTCCTAACAGGCTAGGACCACCTTATCCTGCATGTTAAATATAAATTACCCTTGAGTGCTTTCATTTGATTCTTGATATGGGAGTGGCAGATATTTATAAAAGGCCCCAAAATGTAACTAAAGTGATCTTGTAGAACATGCCAGGAATAAAGCAAAGGAAACCTCTGAAAAGGGAAGTGAGAAAGCAATCCAAATCAGTGGGTTTCACAGGTAGAAAAAGGCGGTCTAAATTTTCTTTGAGTTCAGGAAGGAGAAAAAATAAGGAGAGTTCCTAATGCTTTACATAGAGCAAGTGATCAATAAATCTTTCTTGAAGAAATGCTGCGAAAATGACTGGAGAAAGCAAAGAGTTCATTTGAGGTCACAGTGTCAGTACCCTCTCTCTAGTTCAAAGTGGGCCAGAGGGAGCTGAGAACACCTAATTGATTCCTAATAATTATGTTCATGCTACCATAGCCTCTCCTGGAGGGCCATTCTGAGCTACCATATTTTGGAATTTAGCCTGTTCCCATACCTCATCAGATTTCTTTTAATTATAGACCTAAGAGTAGAATGCTAGGTCATAAGGAAATTCTTTTTAACTTTTTGAGGAACCGTGAAACATTTTCCACAGCCACTGTACCATTTTACATTTCCACCAGCTGTGCACCAGGATTCCAATTTCTCCTCATCCTCACCAACACGTTATTTTCCAATTTTTTGAGAATGGCCATCTGTGGGTGTGAAGGAATATCTCATTGTGATTTTGATATGCATTTCCCTAATGATTAATGATGTTGAGCATCTTTGCATGTGTTCATTGCCCATTTGTATATCTTCTTTGAAGAAATGTCTATATCTTTTCCCCATTTTTCAATTGCATTGTTTGTTTTTTGGTTGCTGAGTTCTAGGAATTCAT
>NW_006438906.1:770121-820453 GCF_000325575.1 Pteropus alecto
TTGCAAATATTTTCTCCCCTTTCATGGGTTCTCTTTTACTCTCTTGATAGCGTCCTTGGATACACAAAAGTCTTAAATTTTGATAAACTCCAATTTATATTTCCTTTAAATTTTTATTTTTCAATTGGAGTTGACATTCAATATTATTTTATATTAGTTTAAGTGTACAGCAAAGTAGTTAGACACTTACATAATTTACTAAGTGGTCCCCCTGATTACTCTAATACCCACCTGGCACTATACATAGTTATTACAATATCATTGGCTATATTTCCTATGTTGCACTTTACATACCTATAACTATTTTGTAACTACCAATTTGTACTTCTTAATCTCTTCAGCTTTTTTACCCAGCCTCCCCAACCCCCTTCCCATCTGGCAATCACAATTTGTTCTCTGTATCTATGATCTGTTTCCTTTTGTTTGTTAATTTCATTCTTTAAATTCCCCCATGTAAGTGAAATCATATGATGTTTGTCTTTCTCTGTCTGATTTATTTCACTTAGCATAATTTCCTCTAGGTCCATCAATGTCATTGCAAATGCTAAGATTTCATTTTTTTATGGCTGAGTATTATTCTATTGTATACATGTACTACACCTTCTTTATCCAGTTGTCTATTGATGGGCACTTATGTAGTTTGCATATCTTGGTTATTGTAAATAGTGCTGGATATATCTTTTCGAATTAGTGTTTTTGTTTTCTTCAAATAAATACACAGAAGTGGGATTGCTGGGTCATAAGGTAGTTCTATTTTTAATTTTTTGAGGAAACTGAATTATTTTCTATAGTGGCTATACTAATTTGCAATCCTACCAACAGTACACGAGGGTTCCCTTTTCTCTACATCTTCATCAACACTTGTTTTTTTTTTTTCAATTATAGTAGGCATACTATAATATACCAGTTTCAGTTGTATAGCATAGTTATCAGAGATCCACATAACCCACAAAGTGATCACCCCACTAAATCTAGTATCCTTCTTCCCCCTTACATATTTATTACAACATGTTGACTATTTTCCTTATGCTACACTTTATATCTCTATGTCTATTTGGTAACTATCCATTTGTACTTCTTAATCTCTTTGCTCTTTTTCACCATCCCCCCAACTCCCTCTCCCATCTAGTAGCCCTCAAAATATTCTCTCTATCTATGAGTTTGTTTCCATTTTTGTTGTTGTTTATTTTGTTCTTTAGATTCCACGTGTATATAAAATCACGTGGTATTTGTCTTTATCTGACTTACTTCATTCAACGCAATACTCTCTAGGTCCATCAAAGCAATATCTTTTTTATCCCCTTCCTTTTAGTCTGTGTGTGTCTTTTCATCTGAAGTGAGTCTCTTGTAGGCAGCGTATGTAGGGGACTTGTTTTCTTATCCATTCAGCCACTCTATCTTTTGGTTGGAGCACTTAATTCTTTTCCATTTGAGGTACTTGTTAATAGGAATGTAGTTATTACTATTATTTATTCCTGTATTGATACCTGTTTTTTTTTTTTTCTCATAAAGGAGTCCCTCCAACATTTCCTGTGATACTGGCTTGGTGTTGAAAAAGTCCCTTAGCTTACTTTTGTCTGGAAAGCTCTTTATCAGTCCTTTGACTCTAAATGATAGCTTTGCTGGGTAAAGTATTCTTGATTATAGCTCCTGGGTTTCCATCACGGAGAATATTTTTTGCCAATCCCTCTGTCCTGCATAGTTTCTTTTGAGAAATCAGCTGTCAGCCTTATAGGTGTTCCCTTGTAAGGAACTAATTGCCTTTCTCTTGCTGCTTTTAACATTCTCTTTTTGTATTTAACCTTTGGCATTTTAATGATGATGTGTCTTGGTGTGAGCCTCTTTGGGTTCCTGGGTTTTAGGACTCTCTCAGCTTCCTGCTGTTTTTTTTAAGATTCTTTGTCTTTAACCTTTGGGCATTTTAATTATGATGTGTCTTGGTATGGGCTTCTTTGGGTTCCTGTTTTTTGAGATTCTCTGAGCTTCCTGGGGTTGTATATCTATTTCCTTCCCCAGGTTAGGAAAGTTTTCCATCATTATTTCTTCAAATAGCTGTCCAACATCTTGTTTTCCTTCAGGTATCCCTATGACATGGATATTTTCATCTTTAATAGTGTCTCCTAGGCGCCTTAAATTACTATTATAGTCTTGACTTCATTTTTGTTGCCATTCTGATTGAGTGTCCTTGGCTTTCTCATCCTCTATATAGGTCATTTGATCCTCTCCTTTATTCACTTTGTTTATTCCTTTTAATATACTTCTCATCTTAGATAATGTGTTCTTCATTTCTGACTGGTTCCCTTTTAGAATTTCCACTTCCATCTTTATAGGGGTTTTTTGTCTCTTTGTTGAAGTTCTCACTGAATTCATCTACATTTCCCATAAGTTCTTTGAGCATCTTTATAACCAATATTTTGAACTTTGCCTCTGTTAGATTGCTTGATTCCTTTATATCTGGATCTCTGTTCTGTTCTCTTATATGATTTCTGCTTCTTTGTCTTCCCATTTTGGCTGTCTTTCTATGTCTGTTTCTATGTACCTTTCTATG
Organism: Pteropus alecto; assembly: GCF_000325575.1. Classification (NCBI taxonomy): domain Eukaryota; kingdom Metazoa; phylum Chordata; class Mammalia; order Chiroptera; family Pteropodidae; genus Pteropus; species Pteropus alecto. The sequence goes on from NW_006438906.1 coordinate 772,670, forward strand.
TCTGTTTCTATGTACTCTTAAGTCTCCCAGTTTTATTAGTGTGGTTTCGTGTGGTAGATGTCCAGTGGCAGGTACTACTCAGCAAGGGGAACCTGACTAAGCGAGGTCACATCTGGATGTGGCTTGGGTGGGGCTGCGAGTTGGGGGAGGTGGGGTTTTAGGGAATCCTCTGGGCAGAGCAACCTCTGTTATCCAGTTTGACAACATCTGGGCTATGGCGGCACTACCTCCGCCTACTGAGAGGGAGGAGGGCTCAACAGGGAACAATGGATACCACTGGCACTGCTGTACAGAATGAATCTTGCCTAAGCCCTCACTTTAACAACTCAGTGTCTCCCTGTAAGTCCCTGGTGCCCCCTGTGCAGCCGAACCGGCACTGGTGCTCAGAGCAAGTAGGTCCGTCACTGGGAAAGTCTGCTCACAGACATGGACCATTGAAGAGGTGTCTGCACCTGCCGCTGCTTCAGCCTTCGTCCCCTCAGCGTCTTGGGACCGGGCAGCCTCGCATCCTCGCCCCGTCCTACCTTCTGTTGTTGCAGGGTGATTTCTTAGATTTCTCCCTAGTTGTATGGCTTATTCACCTAGATCCCAGGTGATTTTTCCTTGCTGTTTGCTCCTTGTTTCTGTCACAACTTTGATTTGGTCACCAGAGAGACGAACAGAGCCTCTATCATCTATGCCATTTTTTTTTTTCCCACCCAACACTTGTTTTTTGGTTTATCGATGATAGCCATTCTGACAGATGTGAGATGATATTTCATTGTGGTTTTAATTTGTATTTCTCTGATTATTAGTGACATTGAACATCTTTTCATATTTCTATTGGCCATCTGTATGTCCTCTTTGGAGAAATGCCTATTCAGGTCTTTTGCCCATTTTTTAATTAGATTGTTTGTATTTTTGGTGTTGAGTTGTATGAGTTCTTTATAAATTTTGGATATTAACCCATTATCAGGTATATCATTGGCAAATATCTGCTCCCACTCAATAGGTTGTCTTTTCATTTTTTTTGTTTTGCTTTGTTTCCTTTGCTGTGCAAAAACTTTTTAGTTTAATGTAGTGCCATTTGTTTATTTTTTCTTTTGTTTTCTTTGCCCAAGGAGCTTATCAGAAAAAAAAAATTACTAAGAGCTATGTCAGAGAGTTTACTGCTTATGTTTTCTTCTAGGAGTTTTATGGTTTCAGGTCTTACATTTAAGTCTTTAATCTATATTGAGTTTATTCTTGTATATGGTGTAAGAAGGCAGTCCAATTTCATTTTTTTGCATTTCTCTGTCCAATTTTCCCAACACCATTTATTGAAAAAACTGTCTTTACCCCATTGTATATCTTGCCTTCTTTGTGATAGATTAAATGACCACATAGGCATGGATTTATTTCTGAGCTGTCTATTCTGTTCCATTGATCTATGTATCTGTTTATGCCAGTATCATGCTGTTTTGATTACTATAGTCTTGTAATATAGTTTGATATCAGGTAGCATGATAACTCCAAATTTGTTCTTCTTTCTCAATATTGCCTTGGCTATTCAGGGTCTTTTATGGTTTCATATAAATTTTAGAATTATTTATTCTAGTTCTGTGAAAAATGCCATTGATATTTTGATAAGGATTGCATTGAATCTGTAGATTGCTTTGGCTAGTATAAACATTTCAATGATGTTGATTCTTCCTATCCATGAGCACAGTATACACCCTCATTTACTTGTATCTTCTTCAATTTTTTCAATGACTTATAATTTTCTAAGTACAGGTCTTTTACCTCCTTGGTTAAATATATTCCCAGATATTTCATTGTTTTTGATGAAATTGTATATGGAGTGCTTTCTTTTTTTTTCTATTTTTAAATTTTTTTTAAATTAAGTTTATTGTGGTAACATTGGTTAATACAATCATATAATTTTCAGGTGTACATTATCACTTGACATCTGTATGTTCTATTGTGTGTTCACCACCCAAAGTCCAGTTTCCTTCAGCTACCATATATTTGATGTTCTTTTCCTCATCTACCTCCCCCTTCCTCCCCCAACCCACTAGTAACCACTAGTCTATAGTCCTCTGGTAACCATTAGTCTATAGTATGGAGTGCTTTCTTAATTTCTATTTTTGATAGTTCATTATTGGTGTACAGAAATGCAACTGATTTCTGAATGTTAATTTTGTATCCTGCTACTTTATTGAAATCATTAATCAGTTCTAACTGATTAATCAGTTTTTTGGTGGAATCTTTAGGGTTCTCTGTATACAGTATCATGTTGTCTGCAAATAATGGCAATTTTACTTCTTCCTTTCCAATTTGGTTGTCTTTTACTTCTCTTTCTTGTCTGATTGCTGTGGCTAGGACTTCTATTACTATGTTGAATGAAAGTGGTGAAAGTGGACATTTTTGTCTTATTTCTGGTCTTAAGGAAAACACTTTTAGCTTTTCACCATTGAGTATGATGTGGGTTTGTCATATATGGTCTTTATTTTCTTGAGATATGTTCCTTCTATTCCCACTTTGCTGAGAGTTTTTACCATAAGTGGATGCTGGATTTTCGTCAAACATTTTTTCTATTGATATGATTTTTATCTTTCATTTGTTAATGTGGTGTATCATAATAATTGATTTGCAGATATTGAACCAACTTTGCATCCCAGGAATAAATCCAACTTGATCATGGCATATGATCTTTTTAAAGTATTGCTGAATTTGCTTTGCTAATATTTTGTTGAAGACTTTTGCATCTGTGTTCATCGGAAATATTGGCCTATAATTTTTTTTTGTAATATCTTTGGCCTGTTTTGGAATCAGGGTAATGGTGGCCTCATAAAATGATGTTGAGAGATTTCCTTCTACTTGAATTTTTTTTGGAATAGTTTGAGAAGAATAAGTGTTAGTTAATTCTTTCTTTAATGTTTGGTTAAATTCACTTGTGAAGCCATTGGGTCCAAGATTTTTGTTTGTTGGTAGTTTTTTGATTACTGATTTGATTTCAATTTTGTTAGTAATAATTGATCAGTTCAGATTTTCTGTTTCTTCTTGATTCAGTCTTGGAAGATTGTATGTTTCTAGGAACATATCCATTTCTTCCATATTGTCCAATTTATTGGTATATAGTTACTTGTAGTACTCTCTTATAATCCTTTGTATTTGTGGAGTCCATTGTCACTTCTCTTTCATTTCTGATTTTATTTATTTGAGTCCTCTCTCTTTTTTCTTGATGAGTCTAGTTAAAGGTTTATCAACTTTGTTTATCTTTTCAGCTCTTGGTTTCATTGATCTTTTGTATTTTTTTAGACTCTTTTTCATTTATTTCCACTCTAATATTTATTATTTCCTTCCTTCTTCTCACTTGAGGCTTTGTCTGCTTTTGTTTTTCTAGTTTCTTTAGGTGTAAGGTTAGATTGTTTATTTGAGATTTTTCTTGTTTTTTGAAGTAGGCATGTATTGCTATGAATTTCCCTCTTAAAACTGCTTTCACTGTGTCACATAGCTTTGGGGTCCTTGTGTTTTCATTTTCATTTGTCTTAAGATATCTTTTTATTTCTTCCTTGATCTCGTTGTTAATCCATTCATTGTTTGGTACAGCATGTTATTTAGCCACCGTGTGTTTGTGTATTTTTTCAGTTTTATTCTTGTAATTGATTTCTAGTTTCATACAATTGTTGTCAGAGAAGATGCTTGATATGATTTCAATCTTCTTAAATTTACTGAGACTTGTTTCGTAGCCTAACATGTGGTCTATCTTAGAAAATGCTCTATGTGCATTGAGAAGAATGTATATTCTGCTGCTTTGAGGTGAAATGTTCTAAAAATATCAGTTAAATCCATCTGGTCTAATGTGTCACTTAAGGCTGCTGTTTCCTTGTTGATTTTCTGTCTGATCTATCCATCGATGTCAATGGGATATTAAAGTCCCCTACTATGACCATATTACTATCAATCTCTCCCTTTATGTTTGTTGATATTTGTTTTATATATTTAGCTGCTCCTACATTGGGTGCCTAAATTTTTATAAGGTTAATATCCTCTTATTGAATTGATCCCTTAATCATTATTTAATGTTCTTCTTTGTCTCTTATTATAGCTTTTATGTTAAAGTCTATTTTGCCCGGTATAAGTATTGCTACCCTAGTTTTTTTTTTCACTTCTGTTTTTATCAAATATCTTTTCCATCCCTTTACTTTTGGTCTGTGCCTCTCTTTTTATCTGAAGTGGGTCTCTCACAAGCAGCATAGGTGAGGGTCTTGTTTTCTTATCCATTCAGCTACTCTGTCTTTTGATTGGAGCATAAATCCATTTACATTTAGAGTGATTATTGATAGGTATGTAGTTATTGTCATTTTGTTATTCATATTTTTATCTTTTCTCTCTCTCCTTCTCCTCCTCCTCCTCCTCTTTCTTCTTCTCCTTCTTCTTCAAAAAGTCTCTTTAATATGTCTCATAATACTGGCTTGGTGGTGATGAACTCCTTTAGTTTTTTCTTCTCTGGGAAGCTCTTTATCTGTCCTTTGATTCTAAATGAGAGCTTTGCTGGGTAGAGTAATCTTGGTTATAGGTCCTTGCTTTTCATCACTTTGACTATTTCATGTCAATCCCTTCTGGCCTGCAAAGTTTCTGTTGAAAACTCAGCTGAAAGTCTTATGGGAGCTCCCTTATAGCTAACTAACTGTCCTTCTCTTGCTTCTTTTAGGATTCTCTCTTGGTCTGTTAATTATGATGTGTCTTGGTGAGGGCCTCTTTGGGTTTATCTTGTTTGGAACACTCTGTGTTTCTTGGGTTTGTATGTCTATTTCTTTTGCTAAGTTAGAGAAGTTTTCCATCACTATTTATTCAAATAGGTTTTCAGTCACTTGTTCTCTTTCTCTTCTCCTGGTACCCCTGTGACACAAATGTTGTTACACTTGATGTTGTCCCAGAGGCCCCTTAAACTATCCTTTTTTAAATTCTTTTTTTCTTTTTACTGTTCATTTGGGTCTTTTCCTCTACCTTGTCTTCCAAATTTCTGATTCAATCCTCTGTTTATCTAATCTGCTGCTGATTCCATCAAATGTATTCATTTCAGTCATTGTACTTTTCATTTCAGATTGTTTATTAAATCATTTCTATCTCTTTAAGTTCTCTCTGAGTTCATCTATTCTTCCCCTAAGTTCATTGAGCATCTTTATAACCACTGTTTTGAACCCTATATCTAGTAGATTGCTTGCCTCCATTTCATTTAGTTCTTTTTCTAGAATTTTGTCCAGCTCTTTCATTTGCGACATGTTTCTTTGTGTCCTCATCTTGGCTTCCTTCCTGTGTTTGTTTCTATATAGTAGGTAAAACTGCTACTTCTCCCAGTCTTGGCAAGGTGGCCTTATGTAGTAGGTGTCCTGTGGAACCCAGTGGTGTAGTCTTCTGGTCACCTGAGCTGGGTGCTCCAGGGGTGTCCCTTGTGTGGATTGTGTGTGCCCACCTATTGTAGTTGAGCACTGATTGCTGTTGGCATGTCAGTGAGTGGATCTGATCCTCAGGCTGTCTGGTTGTGAGTGCTGGCTATGACTACAGTAAACGAGTTGTTGTGCAAGGGTTCACCCCACAGAACAGGATTCATTTTAGTGGGGCTCTGGTTTCTGCTGAGTCCATTCTTTGGGAGTGTTGTTTGTGAAGCTAATTTATGGTGCTTTTCTGTGGTTTGAAGCTGGTCACCAGGTATGTTTTTTTCTAGGATCTCTTGGGAAAGGCTCTGGTGCAGGCCATGGTCAGGTGCTGCCTGCACCTGGTCCAGGGCCACCTGGTAGGTGCTACAAAGTAATCTGTGGTTTGTAGCTGCCTGTGATGGGCTTGTAGGTTCCTGGGAGAGGCTATGCTGTGAACCAACATCTGCTGCCACTAGTGCTGGGCGTGAGACCACTTAGCAAGTGATACGGGGTATGCTGAGGCCAGCCACTACTTGTTTGGGGTTTGTGGATCTTTGAGAGGTTTGAGGAATGTCAGCAGTGTAGGCCAAGGCTGGCCACTTGTGTGGAACTGCCACTGAAAGAGATTCAGGCTGGTGTGCTACTTGGGTGGGGTGGAGTCTCAGGGAATCACCAGGGTTAGGCAAGAGGTGTTAGGTTAACAGAGACTCAGATTTGGCACCCACCTGCACCTGCAGGCTGGAGAAGGGGAGGGCTTAACAAAGGAACAATGGCACCTACTAGCATTTCTATCCCAGAAAGAACTGCCCCTCTAGCCCTCACCCTGAAGCCAAATAGTTCAGTTCCTCCCTATACGTCCCTGGTGCTTTTTGAGCTGCATTCCTTTCACTGGAGCTTAGAGTGAGTGTTTATGAGCAAGTCTGTGCTTGGGCCCTTAAAGAGGACACCTGGGTCTACAGAAGCCCTCTGTCTCACCTGGATGGGATTCCCCGTTGATTTTCCCAGCCAGAATTGTGGAGACTCCTCTTCCCAGCATGAGTGCTCCAAGGTGGGAAGCCTGACATTGGGCTGAGACCTCTTGCTCCTCAGGGGAGACCTCCGCAGCCAAGATATCTCTCCCAGTTCTTAACTGCCACAAATGGGTGTGGGACCAGCCCATTTCACATCTCTGCCCCTCCTACCAGTCTTGACATGACTCCTTCTTTATGTCCTTAGTAATAGGAGTTCTGTTCAGCTAGTTTTCAGGTGGTCCTCAAGGGTGGTTGTTCTATAATTTAGTAGTAATTTTGATGTGGTCATGGGAGGAGGCAAGCACAGCATTTACCTACTTTGTCATCTTGACCAGAAGCCTTATATGTCTTTTTTATTATAACCATCCTAGCTGGTGCAAAGTAGTGTCCCACTATGGTCTTAATTTGCATTTCTCTGGTGACTAATGATATTGAGCATCTTTTCATATGCTTATCAACTATTCATATATGTTCTTTGAAGAAATGTTTATTCATGTCCTGTGCCCATTTTTGGATTGGGTCATTTGTATTTTTGTTGCTGCATTGTAGTTCTTTATATATTCTGGATACTAGAGTTTTATCAGGTATGATTTGCAAGTATTTCCCCCATTCTTTGGGTTGCCTTTTCATTCTCTTGATAGTGTCCTCTGATGCACAAAATTTTTATTTTTGATGAAATCAACTCTTTTTTTCTTTTTTGCTTACAGTTTTGGTATCTTATGTAAAAACAAGGCAATAAAGATTTTTGCCTATGTTCTTTTTCTAAGAGTTTTATAGTTTGAGCTCTTAAATTTAGTTCTTTGACCCATTTGGAGTTAATTTTTCATCTGCTACTAGGTAAGGGTCCAAATTCAGTCTTTTGTGGATATTTTGCTGTTGTCATAGCACTGTTTGTTTAAAAAAAAAACTATTTTTTCAATAAAAAACTAGTTTTTTATTGAACTATTTTGACACTTTTTTAAAAAAATCAGCTGATTATATACTGTATTTGAAGGTCATTTCTATATTCTCAATTCTATTCTATTGATATATATGTCTATCCTTATGCCAGTACCACACTGTCTTGATTACTGTAGGTTTGTAGAAAGTTTTAAAAGCTGGAGCAGGAAAAAATGATGTAGATGATAGAGGCTCTGTTCATCTGCCTGGTGACCAAATCAAAGTTGTGATGGAAACAAGGAGCAGCAGCAAGGAAAAATCTCCTGGGATCCAGAGGAACAAGCCATACAACTAGGTAGAAGTTCAAGTAAACACTCTGCAATGGCAGAATGTAGGACGGGGCAAGAACGCGGAGCTGCCCTGTCCAAGCAGCTGAGTGAGATGGAGGCTGCAGCAGCGGCAGAAGCCTCTTAAAGGGGCCGCGTCCTCGAGCAGATTTTCACAATGACAGGCCTGCTTGCTCTGAGCACCAGTGCTGATTCGGCTGCACGCAGGGGGCACCAGGGACTTATAGGGAGACATTGTAAGAGTGAGAGTTGAGGTGAGACTTGCTCTGTACAGAAGTGCCTGCCGTATCCATTGTTCCCTGTTGAGCCCTCCTCGCTTCCAGTGTGCGGACACAGTGCTGCCATAGCTGTGACGTCATCAAACTGAATAACAGAGGTCACTCTGCCCAGAGGATTTCCTGAAATCCTACCTCTGCCAACTCACGGATCTACTCAAGACACATTCAGGTATATCCTCGGGGAGTCAGGTGCTCCTTGCTGAGACTCACACTGGAGGCAGCCTCGGTTTCTAGTGTGGCCTTTTGAGGCAACTATAAGCACAGCATCTGTGGACTGCTTGCTGAATCTTAACAGGTGGCCCTGGAGGGGTAGAGACTTGGGCTAAGTTTGGCCTGCAGCTCAATCCCTCTCAAGACTGTGCCACTGGACATCTACTTGACAAATCGACACTAATAAGACCGGGAGACTTAGGAGCTTTGCTTAGTACATGGAAATAGACATGGAAAGGCAGCCAAAATGGGAAGACAAAGAAGCAGAAACCATATGACAGAACAGAACAGAGATCCAGATTTAATGGAATCAAGCAATCTAACAGATGCAAAGTTCAAAACATTGATTATAAAGATGCTCAATGAACTTTTAGGAAGTGTAGATAAATTCAGAACTTCAACAAAGAGATTAAAAGAACCCATAAAAATGGAAATGGAAATTCTAAAAGGGAACCAGTCTAAAATAAAGAACACATTATCTGAGATGAGAAGTATATTAAATGAAATTTAAAAAGGAATAAACAAAGTGAATAAAGAAAAGGATTCTGTGCCCTATCTAGAAGACAGAAAAGCCAAGGACACTCAATCAGAATGGCAAGAAAAAAGAGGCCAGTATTTAAAAATAATTTAAGGAGGATATGGGACATTATTAAGGCTCCAAATATCCATTTGATCAGCGTAACTGAAGAAAATCAAAATGTTGAACAGCTGTTTAGAGAAATAATGCTGGAAAACTTCCCTAACCTGGTGAAGGAAAGGGACATACAAGTCCAAGAAGCGCAGAGTGCCAAACAAGATGAACCCAAAGAGGCCCACAAGACACCTCATAGTTAAAATGACAAAGATTAAAGACAAAGAGAAAATCTTAAATGCAGTAAGAGAAAAGTAGTTTGTTACTTATATGGGAGCAGCCATAAGACTGCCAGTTGATTTCTCAACAGCCAAGTCAGTATTACAGGAAATGTTGGAGAGACTTCTTTAAGAAGAAAAAACATGTATCAAAAACAGGAATAAAGAATTGTAATAACTACATTCCTATCAACAAGTACCTCAAATGGAAAAGAATTAAGTGCTCCAACCAAAAGACAGAGTGGCTGTAAGGATAAGAAAACAAGACCCCTACATATGAAAAGGAAGAAGATGGAAAAAGATATTGTTTTAATGGACTTAGAAGGTGTCTAAGTCAAACAGAGAAGGATAAACACTATATGATTTCACTTATATATGGAATCTAAGGAATAAAAAGAACAAACTAATCAAAAACAGACTCACAAATATAGTGGACAATTTGATGTCGTACAGAGAGGAGGAGGTTTGTGGGGCTGGGAGAATGAAGTGAAGGGCTAAAGAAGTACAAATTAGTAGCTGATGGATGGTCGTGGGGATGGGGAGCACAGCATAGGGAATGCAGTTAGCATTGATACGTTGGCTAGGTGGAGAGTCAGGGGAGGGAGGATGCAATTGGGGGGATTGTTTTATATTTATATTTAAAAAAATAAAAAACAAATAAAAGCAAGAAATATAAGTCTTCTATACTACTCTACATACTTTTTTCAAAATTCTTTTGACTATTTTAGATCCCTTGAATTTCTACATGGGTTTAGGATCAGCTTGTGAATTTCAGTGAAGGAGCCAGCTGGGATTCTTACAGGGATTATGTTTAACATGTAAATCAATTTAGGAAGTATTGCCATTTCAACAATATTAAGTCTTCCAATCCCTGAACATGGAATATATTTCCATTTATTTAGATCTTTTTAAATTTCTTTCAACAATGTTCTATAGTTTTCAGAGTATAAATTTTGTACTTTGTTAATTTTACTACTAAGCATTTTATTCTTTTGTATGCTAGTACATATGGAATTTTCTTAATTTCAATTTTGGATTATCAAAGTTAACTCTTTAAAGTTCAGTTGAAGTATAGAATACATACAAAAAATATACAAACCTTAAGTGTACATCTCGATAAATTAGCACAAAGTGAACATACCTAAATATCTACCTCCATGACATTCAAGAAATAGAACATTACTAGCACCTCAAAAACCCTCTTGTATCCCCTCCTAATCATCTCCCACACCCCTTCTCCCTAAAGGCAACTTCTATTCTGATTTCTAACATCTCTATTTCTGAACTTTATATAAATGGAATCATACAATAAGTATCATTTTAATCAAGATTTGTGAGATTTATTCATATTATTTCATGTAGGAGTGATTTATTCATTTTTCATTGTTGTATACTATTCTATTGTATGAATATACCACAATTTATCTAACAAAATTTTTATTGCTTCTAGTTTGAGATCATTTTAAACAACGCTGCTTTGAACATTCAAATACATGTCTTTTGGTGAACATGTGTATACATTTCTCTCAGGTATAAATCTAGGAGTGCAATTGCTGGGCCATAGGGAAATATGTTTGACAAGGTTTAATAGATCTTGCCAGTTTTCCATAGTAATTGTACCAATTTCCACTCCTACCAGGTGTTCATAGGAATTTCAATTGCTCCAGAACCTTGGCAGCTTTTAAATTTGTCTTGTCTGGTAGTCCTATAGTAGTTTCTCATTGTGGCTTTAATTATTTGTAATTTTGTGATTTCTAATGAGATTAAGAAACTTTTCATTTGTTTAATGGCCATTTAGAGAGCTTTTTATGTGAAGTGCCTGTTCAAGTCTCTTGCCTATTTGTCTACTGGTTTATCTTCCTTTTTCTTATTGATTTGTAGAACTTCTTTAGATATTCTGGATGCAATCCATTTACTGGCTAAATATTATATATAAGTATATATAATACTTAAAATTGAAATTTTAATATATAAAAGATTATATATAATCTTTTTCCCTTCTGTGGCTTGCCTTTCCACTCTCTTAATGGTATCCTTTGATTAATAAAAGATCTTGATTTTAATGAAGTCCAATGTATCAGTCTTCATTTATGATGAGTGCTTTTTGTGTCCTTTTAAAGAAAGATTTCCTACCCTCAAGGTCCTAAAGATTTTCTCCTATGTTATATTCTAGAAGCTTTTTGATTTGTTGTGACTACCCTAAAGCAACAGAATGGGCCCCCATCCAAAATTTGGCTCAAATGCCGAGACTCACAATGCCACATAAACCCATCAAGAGGTTATGAGAAAGTTTATTACTTATATAATTAAGGTCTCTGGGGAGAGCAGGGCAGGCTTCCAATTCAGGTCCTGAGCAAGCAAAGAAAGGAGACTGTCTTGGAGTGTTTATTATGGATTTGGTTTTGGGGCCAAGATGAGGATTCCCATGTATGGGCAGGGCCTTGTGTGGTTTGAATCTCCTACCAGTACCAAAGGAAAGAGCAACCAAGCTTTCTTATCAGTTTGCCTAGATGTGGAGCACAAGGGGGAAGAGAATGGACTGAAGCTTTAAAAAGCCATCAGCAAACATAAAAAATGAATCAGACTCTTTATTAAGTGGTTTTACTTTTGTCATTTAGATATATTGTGCATCTGGAGCTGAATTTTGTGTATAGTTTGAAGTAGAAGTTGCTTCATCTTTTTTTAACTTATGGCTATCCAAATGACCTAGCTGCATTTACTTTAAAAATTCTTTCTTTCTCCACTGTTCTGTAGCACCATATTTGTCATAAATGAAGTGTCTATATATGTATAGTGTTTCTTTATTCTCTATTTTGTTCCATTGTGTCAGTTGGTCTATTCTTGCATTACAGAATTACTGTATCTTGATAATAAGTTTTTTAGTTGAGATATAATTGGCATATAATATTGTATTAATTTTAGGTGTTAGTTTATGTAAGTTTTGACATCTGATAAATTATCCTCTTTGTTCTTCAAGATTTCTTGGTCATTCTTGGTTCTTTATATTTCTATATACATTTTAGAATCAGATTGTCAATTTTCACCAAAAAATATATATAGATTACCACTGATATTTTTTTCTGTTGTTTCTTTTATTTTCCATTTACAGTTGACATATGATATTATGTTATTTCAGGTATACAACATAACCACTGATATTTAGATTGAGATTTCATTAAAACTATATATCAGTTTAAGAGAAAATAACATCTTTATAATATTGAGCCTTCCAATATATGAACACAGTATAGTTCTCATTTATTTGAGTCTTCTTTAATTTTTCTGAATAATGTTTTTATGAGTTATACATGGAGCTCTTGCACAATTTTTGTTAGATTTATTCCTGGTTATTTGATTATTTTTGATGATTTTATATATCACAGATCGGTGCTCAGTAACTGCTTTCTGATGTGGAGAAGAATCACTACTTTTCTCCAAAGCAGTAGTTTTCAACCTTGATGATTTGTTACTAAATAATACCATGTCAAAATCTGAGAACGTTTTACCCAATGAAAAATAAAGACAATTTAAGTTTATCTCTATAATATGCCACTTTAACTCACTTCCATTCAGAGATGCTTTGCTGTATGGGATAGTAAGAGGTAAAGTTATAGCATATATGCTGGAAATCATGCACTGGAATAAACTGAACATTTGAATATCATTTATTGAATGAATCAAGGAAGAAGATAAAGTTATCCCCTAAATTGCACTCTAAAAGTTTGTTTTTATTTATGTTCCAAGCAGCAGCATATAAGAAAGCCTCTTTCTCACACCTTTCCTAATGTATTTTAAAAACGAAGGTTTTTATTTTTGTCAATCTGAGAGATTAAAATAATATCTTATTTTAATTTGCATTTTCTTATTATGAGTAAAGTTGATCAGTTTCAAGATGATGAATAAATAGGTTTCTTCTTAAAAAAAATCACCTTAAAATAAGGAAAATCAGAATTAAAACTGCATCTTAGATGTAACTAGGAAACAGTCATAACCTGTAACTATGGTACATAAAAATGAAAAGTAGTTAAAAGGAATGTAAGTGCTCTGGCTCAGAAAATGTCAAACTCAGGAAGTTCCAGTTTTCCTTTAAGGATTTACTAGTGCCATAAAATGTGCAAGCACTGTCCATTCTTCTCCATCATCCTCAGATGTTGATGTTTTATCCTCTGACCTGTCATCTCAGAATCACAAGATAGCTGTTCTAAATGTAAGCATTATGTCCATATTTCTTATTCAAAGACAGAAAGCAAGGGGTCATAAGCCAAGTAGCTATAAGCAAGTTTTCATATCCTTGTCTCTTTCAACAGAAATTTCCCAGAAGCCACCCAGCAAATTTCCACATATATCTTATTAGACTGAACTGAGTCCACATGTCCATCCTTAGAAGCAAAATAGTCTGGAAACTGGGGGTCTGGCAAAGGGGAGCAATTGTTTTGATGTGTATTGTTGATTAAGAAACTACTCCCAAAGCGAGTGGCTTAAAAGACAATTACAATATTTTATTATTCTCTCTCATTGGGTGATTGACTGCAGTCAGCTAGACAGTCTTGTTTGGTATCTGTCTATAGTTGCAGTCATAGTTGCAGACAATGCTGGTGCTGGAAACATCAGAAGACTTATTCATCCACATACCTGGTGCCTGGGTTGAGAAGATAATCAGCTGAGGCTGAGGCAACTGGGCTCCTTAGGCATCTCTCCCTATTTCTATGTAGTTTCTCCTCATGGTCTTCTGGATTTCCTACTTGGCCACTCAGGGATTCAAAGGCACATGAGAAAAAGAGGTAGAAATCATATTGTATTTTATGACATAACCTCAGAAGTCACACATTACTTACTCCATCTTCTATTCGTCACCTGATTCACAAAAGCCTGACCAGTTTCTTGAGGAAAAGAAACAGACTCCATCTATTGATGGAGTAAAAAGTTTCAGGAAAAGCATGTCAAGCTGGAAATATTGCTGTGTCCATTTTTAGAAAATATAATATCCCTCAATTGGCTTTTACCAATCATGATTCATCCTGAGGAACTGGGAATTTTTCAGCCCTGAATAAAAATTAGGGTTCATCATACATTGCTGGTGGGAATGTAAACTGTTACAGACAGCTACTGTGGAAAAGAGTTTGGTGGTTCCTCAAAAAGTTAAACATAGAATTACCATATGACCTAGCAATTCCACTCCTATGTAGATATCCAAGAGAATTGAAAACAGGTGTTCAAACAAAACCTTGCACAGGAATGTTTATAGCAGCATTATTCATAATAGTCCTCAAATGGAAACAACTCAAATGACCAGCAACTGATGAATGGATATAATCGTTCATAATAAATGTGGTCTATCCATACAGTGGAATATTTTTCAGCCAGAAAAATAAGTACTGATCATTCTACAACATGAATGAATCTTGAAAAACGTGCTAAGTGAAAGAGGCCAAACACAAAAAGCCACATATTGTATGACTCCATTTATATTAATTGTTAAGAATAGGAAATTCCATAGACATAGAAAGCATATTAGTGATTGCCAGGGACTGAGAACAGGATGGAATAGGAATTGATTGCTTAATGAGTACAAGTTTTATCTTAAAGGTGATGAAAATGTTCTGGAATTTGTGGTGATAGTGGCACAATGTTGTGAATATACTAAAAGCCACTGAATTATACATTTTTAAATGGTTAAATGGTAAATTTGTTGTGTAAATTTTACTTCAATTTTTTTTTTAATTAAGGTTGGCTAGAAAGAAGTGAGAGAACTCACCACTTGACAGCCAATTGCTTGTTTCATAAGGAAGAGAAACCCTATTGGTCTGGAAAAGTCTTTTTTCTCTCATTTCTGAAAAAAAAAAATTTTGTGTGGTATAGAATTCTAGGCTGACATTTTTTTCTAGTACTTTGAAGATGTCATTTCACTGTCTTCTAACTTACGTAGTTTTTGGTGAGAAGTCTGCCACATTATTACTTTTGTTGTTCTTTATGTAATGTTTCTTTTTCCTCAAGCTGCCTTTGAGATCTTCTCTTTGTCTCTGAAATGTCTCAGGAGTTCAAATATGATGTCTAGATGTGTTTTCAGATGTTTATCCTGCTTAGTATTCTCTGATCTTAGATTTGTGTTTGGTGTCTGTCATTAATTTTGAAAATTTCTTCACCATTATTTCTTCAAATATTTCTTCTGTCGCATTCTCTCTCTCTTCTCCTTCTGGGATGCCAGTTGCACATATGTGAGACTGATATTGACCCACAGCTCTTGGATGCTCTGTTCTGTTGGGGGAGGGGTTCCCATTTTTTACTTTGTGTTTTCATTTGGATAATTTCTATTGAGTTATCTGTAGATTCATTGATACTTTCCTTCTCTGTGTCAAGATTACTGAAGAGCCAGACAAAAGAAATCTTTACTTATGTTACCATGTTTTCCAATTTTAGCATTTCCATTTGATTCTTTCTTAGAGTTTCCATATCTCTGCTGAAATTACCCATCTGATCATGAAGGCTAGCCACCTTTTGTACTAGATCCTTTAACATATTAATCATACTTTCTTTAATTTCCCTAGCTGATAATTCCAATATCTGTATCATATCTGTTAATTGCTTTGCCTCTTTATAGTGTGTCATTTTTTTTCTTTCTTCTTTGCATGCCTTGTAATAATATTTTGTTGAAAGCTGGACATCTATTGTTAGTAAAGACTGAGGTAAATAGTTTTTATGCCTGGAAATGGGCAATCATTTCCCTCTGCTAGGACTCTAAAGTCAAGAGATTGAGTCTATCTACTCAGAGGGGTGACCTGATTTTAGGTTTTGTTATGCTATGAATACTCTCAGTGCATAATAGGCTTCAAGTTGCTCAAACGTGTTTGTGGTTGAGGCTGGTTTTAGAGGGTTTTATCAATATCTGCTCCACTCTCAGCTTTACATCTTCCCCTTGTGTCTGCTCCTCTGAAAATGTCTCCCTCCATGCTCTTGATGCTATTTCATCAGTAGACCACTATTACTTGTTACTCAGTACACATTAGCCTGCTTGGTGATTGTGAGGGGTGGGGCTCTCCGTTTTTCTGATTCAGCATCAGTTTTAGATAGGCACTCTACCCCTGGGTCTTAGGGGTAAGGCCTTCTCCATGACCCTACCCGACCCTCTGCTGGAAAATTCCTTTCTCCAGCTACAGTGGGTCTTCACCAATACGTAATTTACTGCCTAATAACAGAATTCACTGCCTAATGACAGGATTTATGGCCCTTTGCTAGCAGCTTAAGGCTTTTGTTCCATAGAGAAGATCGTGGAGAAAGATCTGGGTAGGGCTTGATGCCTCCCCACACCCCGCAGTGGCTGATCTTTCTTCTCCTAGGCTGTACCACAAAAGAAACTCTCAGGGCTCTCAAGCTGCCCCCAGTCTTTCTTGTGAACACACAGTAGGGTTAATGGAGAAGAGCCTGCAAGTGAGTGTGAATGGCCCTTGTACTTGTTTGTGGCTCCAAGTTTCTGTATTCTCATGCTAGCCTACCTTTGCCTTTAGCAGTTCCATAAAACTTATAGCTCAATTCTTACCAGCTTGATGGTGTCCAGGAGGGAAGCCAGCCCAAGTAAGCAAGTGCACCTGTGCATTATCTTCTTGGAGGTGCCTGTCCCGCCTTAGATTAATTAGGTTGCCTAGGAACCTCAAGTCTCTGATAAATTCAAAAAAAGTTGTGAATTTGCAGATCATCTTGTCATTTCTTTTGTTGTAATAATGAAAACAATGCTATTTCCAGCTTTCCTTTGTCCTAACCAGAATCCAAAAGCCCCTAAGAAACTCTATTTTGTAGTTAAATCTGTTACATGTATTTGAATGCAATTCTTAACTAATTATAGGTACCAACTTCACTCTTTACTCAGAAATAAATTCTAAATGGAGCAAAGGTATAATCATAAAATATGAAACCAAAGGCACCTGAAGAATTGAGGAGAACTTATTAATAACTTCAGAGAAGTAAAAACCTTTCTAACTTTTCTTAAATCACAGAAGCCATAAAATAAAAGACTAATAATAAGACTGAAAAATTCAACTACATAAAATGCAAAATTTTCTACATGGCAAAAAATCACCATAAACACCAAATAAATTGATAAAAAAATATTTGTAATACATATACAAAAGGATACTTTCCATAATATTAAAAAGCACTTACACATCAATAAGTAAAAGATCGATAATATATGAGCAAAGAATAGGAACAGATATTTACCAGTAAAGGAAATAAATACACAAAAAGTGATTAGTTTACCTTGAAACGAATGTATAAATATACAAGATACAATATATCACTTATCAGGTTGATAAAGATAAAAAATTTGATGATATTGAATCAACAAGTATGGGAAGAGAGGGACCTTTACATAGTTTTGGTGAGAGTACAAATTCATACAATTGGTGGGGCAATTTGGCAATGTCAACATTTAAAATACTCACACCCTTTCATCCATCAATTCAACTCTTAGGAATTTCATATACTCATACCTCTGTTCAAGAACTTACGTATGTGACGTTTGTGTCAGCATTATTATTCAGGGAAGATAACTGTACATAACTAACTATCCATGAATGTGAGATCGAAGATAAATTATATTGGAGTTCTATCAAATAAGAATGTATTGCCATCAAAGAAAATTATATATGCAAGATATATTCATATAATTAAATAAAATAAGAAGGAAAACAGTATCTATCATATATTCCCATTTGCAAAGAAAAATCAGTTTATTTATGCTTCCTATGCTAAATTGATTCTAAAAAATACATGGAGAGGAAAACGGGGAGACAAGGGTGGAAAAGACACATAGTACGTACCTTCTTTTGCATTTTGAATTTTTTTACCAGGTATATGTATGCCTAATTTTTACAAAGACAATTTCAGTGATTAGAATCAATTAAATGGTCTGGCCTTTCATCAAAAGGCCTTACCTCTGCACCTTTAATCTTTCCTCACTAGTCTTCCCAATCAACTCACCTTAATGTTTGCTAAAAGTAGACTGTGTTCCTTACGGCCAAATGCGCTCCATGGCCCATTCCTCAGTGTTCTGCATGTTGGTTTCTCTCCCACCTGGAACATGCTCCTTCGCTCCACAGCCTCTACTTTTAGACCCAATTCCAATGTCACTCTACCCAGGAGCTCTCTCTGGCCATCTTCATCCTCACTATGCTTTCTCTTCTCTAAAATGGGATGTTTGTGACCTGGGCCTCACAAATGAGTATATAATACTATTTGTTCTAGATTGTTGGCTCTTGCTTCATGTGAATTAGTCTTATCTTGGAAACCCGATAGTTGAGTGTTTTAAGAGCAGGATGGCAACACGACTCAAATGTTTTTGTATCCTTGACACTGCCCAGCTTGGGGATGAGCACAGATTGAGGGCTCACCATGCCAGCTGAGTGGAGGCCTAGATTCTCGAGGACAGACCAAAATAACTGCTTAAGAGATTTTTAGCCTAAGGATTTAGGCTGTTAGAGCACTATCACCAGAGTAAAACTCTCTCAAGGAAATTCAGAAATCCTAGGATATTGAAGTCATATCACAATATCCGCAGAGGCCAAGCAAGTAACAAAATGTCTAAATCAACAGTCAAGGTATAGGAGTGATAGATCCTGGGAACGATTGAAAAAAACTGTCCTGCTTAAAAGTTACCAAAATCAGGTTTCAAAAATAAAAACTCCAAAGGTAAAGAGCATATATCCAGAGAAGATATGTAGGTATATGAGCAGCAATTAGTTTGTGACCCTGAATTAGAAGTTGACACATCTCTATAGGAAGTCATTTCCCTGAGCAAGCAGAATGCTTTCAGATGGGGAGAGGCAGCTCTATAACACAAAAACTTTGGATAGTGCTCCAGAAGTGAGCCAGATTCATGTGACTCCATGAAAGGCAATGTTTAAAATCTCTTCCCACCACATACAATGGAGGCTTTCCTTCCTCCACATAGTTTCCCCCTCTTTGATTTCCCGCCCCCCACTTCACCCCTGACAAATGGATGTTGCCATTTCCCCTTAAGAACTGGCTCTCTGAAGGCGGGGCATCCCCACCCACACGCTGGCAGCTTGTGGGGCCTGGCACGTGCGGAGTATGGTCCATGGCTCCACCTGGGGCACGAGACCAGGACCTTCTGCATGCAAAACAGACGTGCTAACCACTACAATATGGAGCCGCCCCCTTCCCAAACATATTTAAATGTAAAGATACTACCGCCTTAGCATCTCCCCACCACATCGGCCATGGTCCCCTTCATGCTCCTCTGATTTCCAATCACCATTGCCTATAACATCAAAGCTCTCCATTTCCCAGCTACGACAAGACTGCCCTCCCTCAGCTTGTGTGTGCCTTTCAGATACATTTCCAGTACAGGTGGAAGAGTTGATAGAGAGTCTTTCGACCCTCTTCCTCAAAAGGCACCCTGTGTTCCTAAACACTCTATTTTCTAGGGATGAGTGACCAGACAGTTGTCATGAAGGAGACAGCCAAGCCATCAGGCTGGTGTAGGGTATGGAAAGTGAAGACAAAGTGAAAGCATAGACACTGCCTGTGAATGGGCACCTTTAGTCTTTGGCTCTGTAACCCTTACAGACAACCAGACATCCTCACCTACAGACGGAATCGCCACATAAGCTTCCCTAAGACAGATCAAACTCTTTGACACTACACCCACCTTGTGAAACAGAAGGGCTTTGTGATGCAATCTAATGGCCTGGTTCCATTGTCTGTGAGGCGGAGATGACAAGGCATAGAGGTTGGCAGCAATTAAGCACCAGGATCCATGAACGGCTAAATATGGGAATGGCTGGTCTCCTCATGCTAATGAGATTTAGACCATGTTGAGCCCTATTTTTATTCTGTGGAATGTTGGATACTTCTTATATAACTATGGCACCATCTTCATTATTATCCTAATTATCTGGCAAGCAAAAAGGAGTTACGATGGATTAAGGCTGGAACCTAAAACGAGCTGCTGCCGGGTAGGGAAACATTAACACCGTGATTGAACTAATTAAGCCTCATAAAAATTTTTTAAGACCTCAGAGCCTCTCTTTTTACCCTCCCTGCCAATTTTTACACCATACATTCAGTCATTCTGATATGATACTTCTCAGAGCCTAGAAATGATTCCTTACCAGCCCACCTCTGCCATGTATTCTAATTGAAAAATCAAGAGCATCTCTATCTACCTTGGGCTGAGACCTAGATGAAATGGAATCTACCTCACCATCTCAGAAGAGATCTCCCAATATGGGGGAATCTTCTGGTTGATGGACTTAGTAGGCAAAAGGCCTTGGGCTTTTAGGATTAATCGCCATTTAATCTATCCCACTATCCCTCCTGTGTCATGATAAGCCCCCTCAAATACTTGTCCTGGGAAAGAGGACAGGAGGTATAGAATAAAGAGAGCCTAGAAGTGAGAAAAAAGTAGAAAAATTGGATGAAATTTTGGATGGGAAAAATTGGATGGGATGAAAAAGGTGGAATAGGGGAAGCAAATATAGATAAGTGTATAAAATAGAGACATATATAGAAAAAAAATCAGAATGTGTATTGGTTTTCTTTCATTTTGGACATAAACAAGAAAATGGTGACCGTGATTCACACTCAACTTTTTTCTCTTTAGCGCCACCGGAGAGTCAAACAATGGGCTAGAAATGCAACAACAAAAGGTAAAGTCCCAGTCCTTTCTCTGACTTCCATCCATTACGAGTGAGATTACCATAGATCCAGTCCCAATTTGACCTCCATTGTCAGGAGCCAGGTGCTCTAATCACCAAACACTCCCATTCCCCAAGTTAACAAATTCTCCCAGAAGATTTCTTTGAGTGGGAAATCTGAGCCTGGGAATGTTTCAAAATTCTCCACCATACCCCAGGGAATAGAATGAGGAAGAAGGGCAGATGTCATCTACTAGTTTTATGACCCTGTGGTTGTCACTTCATCTCTGTCTTTTATCCATGAAATGGGCATCTGAAGATCCTGCCTCAGTCACTTTGGTTGTGAAGGTCTGATAGAATTAGCTCAGGGACATACACATGGTAACTGGATAAGTTGTACCATGCCTTAGAACATTGACTATTGGAGTTTTCAGTCTCTTCTCATTCAAAGACCTTCAGCTGTCTATAGGATATCCGTGAAGCCTCTCCTGTTCCACATAACACTATCTCCTGGTTTCTCAGCTAGGGGACTTTCAAGACTTTCTCAGAAAGAAGCTGAAAAGCCATGGGAGCTGCTCTCTATCATGAAAAGGTGATCTTTTGCTCTTCCTAGTCTCCCAACTCTGGCCTGGCCTGTGATGAATTTCTGTGCTTGCCCTGGGGCAGGGATGAAGAGAGGGATAATGGCTGGGAGGGAGCCAGACACAGTGGAGGCTGGAGCACTGGTTGAGAGGGTGCCAGGACAGAGCGGGGTTCAGACATCTCAGAGAGGAGTCTCCCAGTTCTGCTCTGAGCTAGGCTCACAGTGCTCCTGCAGTTCAGGATTTGACTACTGCATAATTCATTAAACACTCTCTATGGGTTTGCACTCAGCCACAAGACAAGTTATGCAGGCAGGAGAATGGATAAATATGGGTATCAATAAGTCACCATTGTCATAGTCTCTTTACAGCCACACCCTTTCAAGGACAGGCCCTGGACCCTGTTGACATTACCTCCTCTTGTTCTGTCTTCAGAGAGGCCAGTTCATGGGACAGCCCTAAGCCAGGAGTTTATCCTCTTCATAAAAACTCTAGAGAATGGGCTTGTCTCCCAAGATATGCTATGTACTCTTCATAGTCCCAAGAAAGCAGAGTTCCCACAAGGACCTCATTTTCCAGTTTGGAAACACTACCTACCAGACTATAGCCTTCTTAGCCCCAAACGAGCCAGACTCTAGGTTCAACCTGGTGATGACCCTGGTGATGCCCCATCAGCCAGCCATTGGCTCCCCATCCTTGTTCTCGTCTCCTGGTTTAGCTTCTCAACAGAGGCCAACAGAGGACTCACCTTACCTCCCAGTCTCCCATGTCACTGTGCTCCCATGGATTGTCTGATACCTTGCCCAACAAGCCCCAGACCTTCAGCCAGCACCATCACAAATTGCCAAATGGCATTTTTCTAGAAAAAAAGTAGAGAAGTAAACACCTAGGAGATGCAGACCCCGGGGCTTACAGGACTAGGAGAGGGCAGGGCCATCTCCAGGAAACACACTTCCAAAGAGGCACTTGTCATTCCATCATTAACTGTTGCCATGTTTCCTCTCCCAGCCAGGACTGGCTTCCTCAGGAGGGAAGTGTGCGGAATCTCCTTTGTGCAGATACCTGCTGCCAAATCTGCAATGCCATGACTCTGGAGATTCAGCATTTGCTGCTGGGTGTGAATACCCTGATCTCTCCCACATCACTTGGGCAATCACAGGGTACTTTGTCTTTTGAGCAGAGTTCAGAGCATCGTTCCACATACTCCCAAGGGCTTTCACTTCCAAATGCAACCCCCACAGTGACACAATGCGTCGGTCAAAAATCTTTAACCAAGACAGCTGCTCACAAAGCTGATTCCATCAGCAACCAAGATTACTGGGCTGAACACCTCCAGCTAGGACAGGCATTTCAAGTGCCAGAGATGCCCAGGGGCCCAGAGACTATGTCTTCTTCAGGGTTGGAGGGGACTAGGATTCCAGTGAACCAGGAGGAGCTGATGCAGCACAACCTCAATCTTCTCTATGGGAACCAAGGTCAGCAGCCTTTAAATTCCCAGGTCTCTCTGCTGACCCAGAACCAAGAAAGCACTACGCTGACACAACCTATGGCCTTGCCTGTGGTCGCTATCCTCCCTGCTCACATGTCATTCCTCAGTCCTGAAGTACTGAGGCTTCTTGAGGTACATGTAAAAAAATGGATGCATTTCCAGAGGTGGGGGCTGCCCAGACGTGTGGAAGAGTCCCTGAGGCAGCTTATGCCAAATCCACCATTATTGTATCAACCTGTAAATAACCAGCCAGTTTCTTTCATCCAGAATGATACTTCTGAGTTCTCTGTAGACAACCTTGGGACCATTTCCTACCAGACTTGGGGATCATGCATGGCTGGCCAGGCTACCCAGGCATTCTGGGTTTCTGAATGGTCCACTATGGACCAAATACAAACACACTACTACCAGCCAACCCCAAACCATGTGGCTCTAGCCTCGCCCTCTCCAGCCCTTAAAGACTTAA
This sequence comes from Pteropus alecto, assembly GCF_000325575.1. NCBI lineage: Eukaryota > Metazoa > Chordata > Mammalia > Chiroptera > Pteropodidae > Pteropus > Pteropus alecto. The sequence continues at coordinate 795,811 of NW_006438906.1, forward strand.
GTGGCCTCTCTCCACATTCTGGGCAACAGGCTAATGACTCAGTGGGCCATCTGCAGCAGAAATACAGCCAGCTATTCTGTGGACTCCCTTCTCTGCACAGTGAGTCCCTCGTTGACACTTCCTTGGGCTCTCAAGGCCTCTCCAGCAACGGGAGCATGTCCAAGCTCCCCTTGAAGGACCCTTTTCTCTTCAAGGAGCTCTCTTTCCTCCCTCTGCTGCCTAAAACTCCACCTCAGTCAGCCTCCCCCTCTTCCCAGTCCTCCCCAAATTGGGTCACTCCATCTGACCAGCAAGGAGCTCAGATCAATGTCCCATTTCTGACTCTGGCCGAGTGTGAAGCCTTGGAATGGCACCTGCTACAGAGGCAGCTCCAGCTTCAGTGGGGTTTGCCAGCTGTTTTTCAGAGATCTCAGTACACCCAGAGCCCCGTGCAGTATGAGCCTTGTGACGAATCCCAGTCTCTTGAGACTGTGAAAACTTCCTGGCCAGAGAGGCCCATCTCTGTCCTCACAAGGGAACTACTCTTCTTCCCGGAGCATGCCCGGAGGCTGCTGGAATTCCACCTCCAGAGGCAGTTGATTCATCATCGCTGGGGCCTACCCCAGAAAAGCCAGGAGTCTTTCCAGTTGCTCCTGTCCCCTGCTCACCAGCAGACTCTGCCCTGGAGCAGTGCAGCCCTAGCCAATATGAGTGTTGCCCAATCCTCAGCCCTAGAAGCCACTGGTGCTGGTGACCCTTTCTCAGCCTTTGAGGACCCAATGTCAGTCCCCATGCCGTGCTTGTTTGATCAAGCTAAGGCAAAACTACAGAACCACATCACCTCCAAGTGTGGACAGATCCACAAGGGCAAGGTCCCTGCCCATGTTTATAGGTCTTGGGCATGCATAATTCCTGGGAGTCTAGAAGAGGTTCCCCCGACCTGCATCCCAGAAAGCAAGAACCTGGAGCTACAGGCAGCAACTGACCCTGACCAACAACAGAAAGTTATGCCTTGGATGCCACCAGCCCCCGGTCAGCAGCAACAGTCCTCACCGGATGCTGTCATTGAACATCCTAAGCTGCCCCAAGCCCTGTCCGAGGAAGCCATCGAGAAACTGGAGACGACTTTACGGCACAAGTATCTGGCCTTCTTGTCAGGGCTCCCTGCTCTTTATTATGTGGCTCTCTCCAAGGCCATGGCCCTGGCAACCACTACCCAACCTATAATCACAGAGGTGGTGCCTGAGCCTGTCAAAATCCTAACAGAACCTCTGACTCAGATGATCTCAAGTGAAGAGCAGTGTCTAAGTCCTGAGCCATGCTTTCAAGATGTCAACGAGGCTTGTGCAGACACTGCAGATGAGTCCCAGGCTGAAGAGCAGGTGGAGGGAATGACCGAGTCTCCAAAAATGGAGCCTCCAAAAAGCGAGACAGAGCCTGCTAGCCCCTACTCACTTAAGAAAGCTATCTTGGCCAAATTAAATTTCCACCTGAGAAAGAAGATCCTAGAGATACAATGGGGAATTCCCATAAAGGCAAGGGAGTCCAGGGAACAAACCGTAGCAATCCCAGAGAACACATCCACACAGGAGTCTCTTGGGAGTCCGGACAACCAAGGAAAAACATTGCTCCAGGAGCTCCCCATCCCACCAGACACTCCTCTTGCCCCAGATCCAGAATGGCTCCATCTTAAACAACAACTGACCATTGAGTTAAAGGCAGTGCAACAAAACCAGAAGCAACCTAGTTCCAGAGCAGCATCCAATGGTTCTGCTCACTGGTCCCCCAATATCGCACAACCCAGTGGGGACACGACAGAGGCCCAGGTGTATTGCGTTCAGCTAGAGGCCAGTGTCAACAACCCCGGTCTGGAGGAGCCCGGGAGCACTGAACCCCACAGCCCTGGCTCAGCCCAAGTCCCCACACTGACAGAAAAGAAAGAGGACCCAGGGAAACCCAAGTCAGTAGGGAACCTTGGAGAAGGAGATGCAGGGTTTGTGCTTTCCTCAACAAGAGAAGAAAGCCACCCTGCTGAAGTCCAGAGGCCAGAAGGGATGCTTCTGAGCAGGACGCCTCACAACCCCAGGCGACGAAAACACATCTTTCATCTTGGTGCTCCCTGTCAACATAGTCTCCAGTATTGCTCTCAGCTTCAGCTCTCAGAGCTACCTCCAGGAGGAAAGGAATCCGAGGAGAATGACTTACAAGACAGTCAAACTAGACTCAGTGGCATCCTTAAACCAGCAAAGGTTCCTGAGAACGCCCAGCCTGCGGGGCCACAGGCATCACAGGGTCAGCCTTTCCTGGGTCATCTCATCTATCATAAGCCATTGCAGGGCCAAACTTTGCAAGGGAAGGTTTTGCAGAGGCAGCCGATGCCAGCTCATACTCACAAGAGGCCCGGCCTTCCAGATTCAAGCTTGAAAAATAAAATGAAAACCTTTCTGCCATGTATTAATGTCAAGACAAAAGGCAAAGTGCACAAGGAATCCATGTTCTTGACAGCTGAGAAAGTGGCCAATACCAGAAAAGAAAATGTAGAAAAGAGGCTAGCTACAGCCAAAAGTCCCACGGGGCAAACTAAGGCAGAGAAGACAAGAGATGACCCCAAGGCCCAGTCTCCCCCTACTGAGAAGCAGGTGGGCCTGGCCGTCTCAGATGGTCCCCATTCCCCAGGCAGTAAGCTCCGGCACCGCTCTATCTCCCATCAATTCCACTCTGCCTCAGTGTTGGACCACCACCGCCACTGCCTTCGGCACTGTCCTCGAGTGGCTTGTGCCACCCATCCAGGAAATCCACCCTAAATTTCAACACTCACCTCAGAGGGAAATGTTGGTGTGTTCAAGAAGACCCAGCACAATCAAAAGACTTTGTAGGCTCCCCAGCCTCTGCATCCCTTGAAGAGGGCTGCTACTGTTATTTTCATTAATGTGCAGGTGGGTCAGAACGCCACCCAAAATACAATCTATATCTCTAAGCAGAGTTGTCTGTCTGCTCCTTCTCTGCACTGTGGTGTGTTAAGGGAAGGCAAGAGGGATGTTAAAATGTCCTTCCTATCTAGGGAAGGAACTTTAACTCACCCTTAAGGCTGGTCAGCATTCCACACAGCTCCTCCAAGCCCTCCCCTGAACAGTGGATAAAGGGACTTAAGCAGAGAAGGATGGCCTTTGTCTAAGATCAGTTGAAGGTAAAAGTCAGACTTGAAATCTATCATGGCTTCCCAGGGTGTCCTTGGGACCAGAGGAACAATGTGGACATGAGAATAGTACTGACAAGGAAGAATGGCCAGGTATCCCACAGGCAAAATTCATTGATGACTCTGTATACAGCCACATCCGGAGAGGAGCCTTTTAGAGGAGTGCTCCAGCCTTGAGGAGGTACATTGTATTTATCAAAAGCACATAAGTAATGTAACAGAATGTCAAAAGCAAATGACATAATCTCCCCCTCTCTGTTCCCTGTTGGTTATTAGTTAGATCTTTCTGGAGAACTCATCTGGAAGGGTGCTGTAGCTCTTGCCTGTACTCTGCCTCCAGTGCCTATTAGCTACAGGGAATGAGTGAGTCCAGAAATGACCATCACAGTAGGACTTGGCTTGGATAGGAGTTTGACCTGCACCCCCTAGTGCAGGGAAGGAAGGAGCAGGGATGGGAGCATATAGACAGAGTTCTGAGTATTTGAAACAGAAACTGTCATATGTCTGACCAGAGCAGGTAAGGGAGCAAAGCCTTTGATTTTCATCTATCACCACCACCATCAGGAAGCCAATCCGATGTCCAAGTGCTTTTAGGATAGGTTGATGAATAAACTCTGAGTTTAGGTTCTTACCTATAGTGTTATGAAGTGCAATGAGTTGAGCCTTGTTTTCCAAAGGTAATGCAAATTAATTCCAAATCTGAACACTCAAACTTCACCCCACTGAACTGCTTCTCAATGTCAGGGAATGGTATAACTATACATGTTTTTCTTCAGCCCAAACATAAAGTTAGTCACTGGGTTCTAATCCATTATTTCTCGACTTTGCCCTTCCTCTATTTTTACTACCTCTGCTTGTATTTAGTTTTCATTCATGCTTGCCTGAATAATTACAATACTGTCTCATATCCCCGGGGCTTAGGATAATGGCTGGCACATGGTAATACCTTAATAGTACTTGAATTGAAAGTCTAGGATGGGGAGGTAGACAAATCATTACATTAGTATGATTAGCACCATGAAATAGGGGATCTTGCCACAGGAGGAAGTACTCCACTGATGAAGATCCTAGAAGGATTACAATAAAAATGACCTTGAGGAGCATCTTAACAATAATTAAAATATTTGAGTACTTACTATATGCAAAGTACTATAGCAAAACAACAATGAACATGACCCAGGACTTGCATGGTAGAACCCATGATCTCATGGGATACACAATTTCATATATCCAAACAATCTAACCAACATATATACTTGGATGTCCAATATTCATCTCAAAATAGAAAACTGAACTCTTAATTTCCCACCCACCACCATCATTCAATCACACATGCAAAACATGCTCCAATCATAGTATTCACCATATCAGTCAAAAGCAACTCAATCTTTCCATTTCTTCAGGACAAAACATTGGTGTCATCCTTGACTTTTTTCCCCCAACAGTCCACATATAATCCATCAGTAAATCTGTTGTCTCTACCTTCAAAATAAATTCAAAACATGACCACTTTTCACTCTCTCTGTTGCTATAATTACTGCAGTAACATCATAACTAACCTCCCAAGTTCTTCCTCAGACCATACCTCCAACAGTGTTCTGAACACAGAAGCCTGATGGTCCACAGGGAGGATCCTGGCTATAGATGATTGATTCACAGCTAGATGGTAGATAAGTATATAGGTAGGTAGGTAGATGATAGGTAGGTAGGTAGGTAGATAGATAGATAGATAGATAGATAGATAGATAGATAGATAGATAGATAGATATAAAACCATGAGACTGGATAAGATCACAAAGGAATAAATATAAATGAAGGCTAAATCTAAAGACCAGGCTCTGGGACACTCTAACATTAAGAAATTGGAGGAAAAAAGTAGGAACAAGAAGCAGAGACTGAGTAGTAGCAGCCAGTGAGGTAGGAGGAAAGACAGGAGAGTGTGGTACACTGGAAGCCAGGAGAAGAAAGCATTGCAAGAAGAAATTGAGCAACTGCGTGAAAAGTTGCCAATCAGCCAAGAAAGATGAGGACTTGGAGTCGATTATTAGATCTAGCAGCTTAGAAATCATTCATGACTTTGAAAAGAAAAGACTCAGATGAGTGGTGGAAGTAAGGCATGACTGGAGTAGATTCGAGAGAGAATGGTAACTGCTTCAAGGAGTTTTGCTCCACACAACTGCAGAAAAATGGAGAAACAGCACCAAGGATTTTTTATATGTAGGAGATACAAACCATGTATGATGTCAGATGAGTACTAGATTTATCAGAGTGAACACTTCGTAAGTTATATAAATGTCTGATCACTATGTTGTACACCTGAAACATACAGTATTGTATGTCAACTGGAATTGGAAAATTAAAAAAAATTAAAAGGGAAAAATAAATAGGTGTTAAATAAATTTAAATAAAGCCATTAATTACTTTAATAAAATTATAAAACTATGTGCAATATAATGTAAACGAGTAATAATATTATTTTTTATTATTAGATTGATATACTAATACACATTTGATATCATAGTTCACATTAAATAAAAATCATAAAAAATAAACATAGGATATATAGCATGTTGGATGAAAAACAGTCAAGAGGAATAAATCAGTGATGCAGGAGAGCAAAGGGCAAAATGCTGCAGCAATGTCGTGGTGCGGAAATACCGGAAGGGGAGTCCCCAAGGCGGGTGGTTGGCCTCAGCTAAAAGCACAGACATTTCGCTGGAGGAATTAGAAGATGACATTAATGAAGGAGGACTTTGTGTATCAAGAAAAGTTTCCTCACAAGAAAAGGGGAAAAGGCCTAGAGGGATGAATGAGATGCTGAGAATGGATCATTCAAGGGCAGGCGGGGCAGTTCATGGCCAGGGGTGGAGAGGACTTCTGGAAGTTACTATGGCAAGGTTCGGTTTGGTTTGGTTTGGTGGTTTGGTTTGGTTTGGTTTGATTTGGTTTGGTTTGGTTTGGTTTTAGGGCCCAAGAAGTTGGTAGGAGTCGTGAGCCCAGGGGGCGTGGTTGAAGTTGGTGATCATGTGTCAAGTCGGTGTTTTTGGAACACCCTGAGAAAGATGGCAGAGAAAGCTATAGATGCATGGAACACGAGGAAGAAGATGGGGCTTGCAAGAGAGGAAGAGAGCAGGTGTGGCATATTAGTGTCCACCCAGGGACCAGGGATGTTTGGAAGTGGTAGGAGAGAACTGGAAAACAGAAAGACAGGAGGCTGCCCTGAGAGGAAGAAATGGGCCACTGTTTTGGACCCCTCACTTCTCTAAGGTGCCACCTCTGCATTCTCACCTTCTGACCTACCACAGAGGAGCCAAGAGCTGGAGGAAGCACAGGAAGTGCTGACACTTCCCTATGATGTGGTATGGGGGTCTCTGGGTTGCCCCTGCCTCATTGTTTCCTAAGGAAATCCAGGATGACTCAACATCCCATCCGACCAAGAGGTGGTGGTGGCAAGACTCTCTGCCTCCATAGGACCCCAGCTCTTAACATGATGTATCCACTGCTAACAAGATGCAGAAAAGCCAGGATGGGAAGAAGCAAGAATGTGTCCCTCCTCTTAATGGAGACTGTGCCTGAGGTATGGGAGCCCGGCCCCTAGCATGGCCTCTAGAGTGAGGAGGCACAAGGCCCAGGCCTGCTGAGCCAACACCCTCCAAGTGTTTTCCTAAAGCATCTCCAAAGATCATAGGAGGTCTTGTGACAGGCACATCCTCCCTACCTGGTGGGAGTTGGGCAGAGAGCTACAGAGTAAAGGAGATGATGGGGAGGCCCAGAATGAAAGGAACAACCCAGAAAGGTCACTGCAGCGTATGGTGGGATGCCAAGGTTAATGTGCACACATCCTAACTTATATGGAGTAGGCCTTTCCCATGGTTCCCCACAGGCTCCTACCTGCCCCAAAGCAGCATGAGTTCATAGCACTGACAAAAGTCCAGTAACAAAGGGTTGGGGACAGACAGATAAGCTGGAATCAAGACCTTCAGGTTTCTCAATTCGCAGCAAAGTCAAGGGCTGAGAGAAAACAGAGTCAGAGCCCGTGACTTCATGCAGGATGTTGAGTGATGAAGCCTTGCTCATCCCATCCCATAACCTTGGAACGACCCCTTGATTCAAGAAAAGTGAAATTAGAATTAAAAGCCTTGTGGAGAACACAAACTCAAGAATTTACTACTGCAGAATTGCTGGTAGGTGCTAAGAATATATCAGTGCTTGCTTGGGAACATTGGACTTCACCTCTGGCCCTCTGAAGTATCATCATGTCATGGTGAATGACTCTGACTTTCTGGAGCCCTTCCCTTGATCCCTGCAGAGGGCACTACACAATTCCATTCAACTGACTAACTGCAGTCGGGGAGTAGCTTCTCTACTAAATCACTTCTCCAGTTAAAACTGAATCCCAGAGGATAGGGACCACGGCTGTTTCATTTTTGTACCTGCTCACTGCAGCCCATGCAGGGAGGACAAGGAACATAGGATGAGCACAAGAATCAAGCCCATGGAGACACTGATTTCTAAACCAGGTGAGAGGGAGTTGGGCCTCTGCTCTTTACCAGCCATCCAAAGTATAGAGTTCCACCTAGACTCAGAAGCCTATTGCATAGCCCAAGGCTGTCATAGAATAAAGGCCAAAAATAGTTCTTGTGTCTACTACAGGGACGGGAAAGAAGGGAGGACAATCTGAGTTCAGGTAGGGATATGAGGAATGAGCACAATGCAGACATGTAAGATACTAGGGGACACAGAGGACCAGATCCTTAGCAGGTCTAGCTGTGCTTACAGAGAACTGACTATCCATTCTCATCCCCAGAGACAGTGAGGCCAGGACCCTGAATACTTGGTCTGGATGAGAGCATGGGGATAAAACAGGGGGCCTGGGAAGAGGACAGAGGCAGATTTCTGTTTCCAGAAGGAGGGGTGGATGCTGCCAACTGGCCCCCTTTCCCGCCTTGTCCTCACTGTAACTACTCTGGGTCCATGGCCAGGCAAGGATCATATTGGGGGCTTTCCAGAGTGTATCACTCCCAAGGTCAAGCCCTCTACAGAGGCCACAGGGGCAGGTTCCTGGGCAGACAGCCAGACCTGTGGGAATCCAGACAGCGGGAAGGGAAGGGAAGCCATTCTTTGCGGTAAAAAGTGCTGGCAGCTGGGGTGCATCAACGAGAGAGGCAGGGTAAAGTGAGAGATTAGGCAGACTCTCACACACAGTCAAAGACACACAAACACAGACAACAACCACACAAATATATAAACAGAAAGACACGAGTTCAACAACGCCACTCAGAAACTACTTCAGAGTACCAAGAGACATGTCCAGTACCTACATAGACTCTTGAACACTCTGAGTCAGACACACTCAAGCATACACAGGTACAAGCACACACGCAGACACAAAGATAGGCTTGCACACATGCAAACAGACACAGTCCATCTTGTAGTCCCACAAACAAATATACAGTCCAAATTCATTTTCAAAGCCACTCTCTTCCATAAAGCCTGCTAGACCATCTCAGGCCAGGCCTGGTTATCCTTACTCTAAACTCCGGTTTGTCATTTCCATCCCATTGCTTATCCTTTAATAAGAATAGTCTTGGATTCACAGGTATACCCCTTGTCTCAACAACTTGGCTGCATGCTTTTAAAGAAATGTCATAGTCAGCAAGTAGGTCCACTGTCCTCTTCAGCAGCCCATCCTTCACCTACACATCCATCCCATCCCCATCCCCATGAGTATCCTCACTGCAGAGTCCTGACCCCAGGCCTCTCTGACATAGCAGACAGAATCTAAGGGAAGAGAAAACCAGACAGACACACTCTGTCAAGGTAATGCTGGTGGGTGTTATCCTAAAAATCTTCACGTGGCCCTGTGTTTACCAGGATCCAACTGTAACTACTACATCAATGCTAATCTAAGCATAGTCCTAACTCTAACTCTAACCCCAGGTAGCTACACATGGAGTAATGTCTGCAACTACACTAGGCATACAGATACCACACACTTGGGAAGGTGTGGGTCATCTGCACTCTAGGAACTCAGTAGCTCCTTTAGTAACAGCTGCACAGTCCTCAGGGCGGCTTGTCCCTGGAGGGTTCAATGCTGAGCTGGGAACCCAGGAGCACCAAGGCGCTCATAACGGGAATACCCTTTGGGTGTAACCAACCAGAAAGCCCAAAACCACAGAAATGTCAGCCACGACTGTCCTGGATAAGCGCCATCTGCAGGAGCCATAAGCATAAGGATCCCACCTAGTAAGCTACCATATAGCTGAACCTTAGACAGACAAGGCTCAAGCCTAACCCGAAAGCATCACTGATGGGGGGCACTAAGAGCAGAAAACTAACCTTCTGACTCTTCATAGCCACTGGATTTGGACAGATGCACAGCTCTCTGCGCCACCAGTAAAGAGAGCTCACTTTGGAGACGGTAAGGACTTCATCTCTTCTCTCTGTCACGCAAGGCTCTATACTTCCCCTCTCTTTGTGTTGTGTTTATCTACGTGGGCACCTGATTGGCTTATCTGAGAAGGTTCCACTCAATAAATGTGGCATTAATGGAAAGACACAAATGCATTTGAGGCTGTTACTTCGGTAGCCACTTTTCTTGCAACAATACATATATAAAATCATCATGTCGTATACTTTAAATATATACAATTTTATTCATCAATTATACTTCAGTAAAGCTGGGGGGAAAACGTAGGGGAAATCTTCATAGCCTTGGATTTGGCAATGGTTTCTTAAATACGACAACAAAAGGATAGGAAAAAATATAGATAAACTGGACTTTATCAAAATTTAAAATTTTGTGCATCAAAGAACAGTACCAAGAGAGTGAAAAGACACCCCACAGAATGTGAGGAAACATATGCAATTCATATGTCTGATGAGCGTCTATTATCGAGAATGCACAAAGAACTCTTACCATTCAATCAGATTTACATTTTAAGAACAGTCCTCAGCTTGCTGGGAGGAGGGGGAGATAGTGGAGCCCAAAGTGCAGAGAGCAGGAAATCACAGTGTGTCCAGGGGACGGGTGGCGAGGCCCGTACCAAAAAGGTGCCTGGGAATGAAGACGGCCTGACTGAGGTACCTGACTCACATGACCTGGGGACTGTTTCCTTTCTTTCTTTTAATTTTATATTAGTTTTGGGTATATGGTACCAAAATGGTTAGACATTTATATAATTTATGAAGTGAGCCCCCTGATTACTCTAGCTCTCATCTGGCTCTACATATCGCCATTATAACACTACTGACTGTATTCCTTCTGCTGTACTCTCCATCCCTAGGATGGTTTTGTAACTACTAATTTGTACTTCTTCATCCCTTCACTTTTTTCACCCAGCCTCCCAACCTTCCTCCTCTCTGGCAATCACCAGTTTATTCTTTGTTATCCGTGAGTCTGTTTTTGTTTAGTTTGTTCCTTCTATTCCTTTGAGTCCACATATAAGCGAAATCATATGGTATTTATCGTTCTCTGTCTGACTTATTTCACTCAGCAGAATACTCTCTTAGGTCTATCCATGTTGTTGCAAATGGCAAGATTTCATTTTTTTTATGGCTGAGTAATATTCCATTGTATATACGAACCATAACTTCTTTATTCAATCGTCTATTGATGGGCACTTAGGTTACTTCCATATCTTGGCTATTGAGAATAGCGCTACAATGAACATAGGGGTGCATAGATCATAACAAATTAGTGTTTTGATTTTCTTTGGATAAATACCCAGAAGTGCAATTGCTAGGTCATAAGATAGTTCTATATTTAATTTTTTGAGGAACCTCCAAAGTGTCTTCCATAGTGGCTGAACCAATTTGCAGTCCCACCAACAGTGCATGAGAGTTCCCTTTTCTCTACATCCTCGCCAACTTATTTTTCGATTTTATTTGATGATAGCCATTCTGACAGGTGTGAAGTGATATCTCATTGTGGTTTTATTTTGCATTTCTCTAAAGACTAGTGATTTTGAGCATTTTTTTCATATTTCCCTTTTGAGGAAAGGGGCTGTCTTCATTTTTACATATTAGTGAGGCTGCATGCCAAGACATTTATCTGCCTTTTAGGAAGGAAACAGAAGATGATCCTTATTCCTGCCTGGTCAGAGGCGGGGTGGGGGAGGTGAAAGTGCCTGCATAAATAGGCAGCAGAACAGTCCCAGCCCACACACTGCAGGACCCCCCAACCTACGGCTGGCTGTCCACCTTGCCCAGAGCTCTGGCCTCATAATCACCCTCTGCCACAGCTATGGCTCAGTCACTGGCTCTGAGCCTTCTTGTCCTGGTCATGGCCCTCTGCATCCCCCGGACCCAAGGTATCAAGAAGGGAGCTTCCTAGGCTGGGGGCAAGGAGCTGGAGAGGCCTGGGTGGGAGCCTATAAATAGCCCCTGGCTCCCTGTGAACTCCACCCTGCAGGCAGTGATGGAGGGGCACAGGATTGTTGCCTCAAGTACAGCGAAAGGAAGATTCCCACCTCGGTTGTCCGCAGCTACCGGAAGCAGGAGCCAAGCTTGGGCTGCCCCATCCCAGCTATCCTGTGAGTGGGTGTAAGGGGTGGGGTCCAGCTGAGTTGGGGGGGTGGCGCGGTGGGCAACACTAGGACAGGCTTGCTAACGCCGGACCCCTAGGTTCTCACCTCGGAAGCGCTCTCAGCCAGAGCTGTGTGCAGACCCTAAAGAGGCCTGGGTGCAGCAGTTGATGCAGCATCTGGACATGCCGCCGGACATACAGAAATCATCCCAGCGCTGTAAGAAGGACAAGTCTGGCAAGAAGGGAAAGGGATCCAAAGGCTGTAAGAGGTGAGGAAGCTGAAGGGACAGGGTAGGGGGGTGAAGGGGAGCCTCGCTCAGTCCCTCAAGCCCCTCTTCTCCCCTCCCAGGAATGAAAAGCCACGGACCCCAAAAAAGCCATAGCCCAGTGACCACTCTGGAGCCCAGGAGGCCCCCATCAGCCTCACCAGGGTTTGGAGCCCCAATCCAAGGGGGAAGAAGCGGGCTAGGAGAGAGGGAGGACTCAAGGGCCCCGGAGCAGCCACTCCATGCTGGCTTTGCCTCACCCCTTCTTCCGCGTCAACCATCCCTTCTGCATTCCCAGCGCTACACGCATGGCTGAGCTGCCCACACCAGGCCAGGCCCAGAGAGGCAGAGGAGAGAGTGTGAGAGGAGGCAGCAGGACTGTCCCCTCTGAGGAGAGGTCACCCGGGACCCTGGATCTGACCCTGCCCCTCACTGCACCCCACCTCTTCCTTGTAAATATGATTTATACTTACCTGAATAAAAAGCTGTTTTGGCTTCCTACCCTAGTAATTTTCTGTGTGTTTGTGTCCATGAAGAAACCAGTGTCACTTCAAGGAAGGTCACACACTCTGAAGTCCCAACCAAGAGCTCAGACTGGTGAATTCTATGTTCTCACCTACCCCAAGAGTTTCCTTCCCTCCCAGGTGCCCAGACCTGAGGACAAGAGAAGGGAAGCTGATGAGGAGGTGGGGGGTAGGAGGCGGCCCTGGGCTGCTCTTTGTCTCTGAGAAATTCCTGTCAATAGAGAGATGGTGGATCCAGAGCACATACCCACGATGGCTCTGTAGGCCTCTGAGACTCTGAAGAGAGCCCTTCCCTGATTATGTCCAGCATCCACTCATCCCAGCTCTACCAGAAGCTGTCTCCCCTTCCCCTGGGGCCTACTGAATGCAAACCTCCAAGTACCTCTTTGAGAGGTTCCCCAGGAGGGAGGCTGGAGCCTGGGCCCATCTGTTACACAGGCAAACACAATTCTACTGAAACCTACCCTAAGAAGAGTTCTAGTTCTGGGAGCCCTTCAGAGCCCACATCCCCTCTTAAAAACCCCAAAACCCAAGAGGACTCCCTTCTGTCCCAATCAATAAAGCAGGGTCCCTGGGCCTCTCCTCTTTAATGGGACTGTGTGCTCCGTATTCCCATCGGAGCTTCTTGGCTCCCTCAACTTCCTTCCGACTGGGAAAGCCTCCTCCTCTTCCCTTTTTTTCTCCTTTCTACCCTGGCTGGGGCCCAGGGTACTTTAGCCCCTTTAATCTCTTGATAGCAAGGGCTAAGTCTCCAGTGGCGGGAACCCCAAAATTCAGATGTAAATCAAGCTCTTCTCAAAAAAAAAAAAAAAAATACCTGCCTGGATCTCTCCTACCTCTTCCTTCCCAGAGAATACATCCTCCTATTCCCCTTCCACCCCTAGGTAGAGAGAGGGAGGACCGTCAGATGGGGCCAGGCCATGTGGGAAAGAAGGGAACAGATCTTGGGAGAGGGGCAAGAAGCTAGAGGTGGCTGCCCACCACCTTTTCCTTCCACAGGAGCCTGAGCATGCCACAGCACTCACCACTTATCATAAAGTTTTTTAAGTATTTGCTATCTGCCCCTTCTAAGGCAGGTGAAGACAGGAGTTCCTCCCTACATATCCTTCTACAGCCCATGTGAGCTTAGTCTGCAAATGCAGATGTGCAAGAATTACTGCATTTTAAAATGTTCTTTCAAAGAACTTGAATCCTACTCCAAACCCCTGCACCGGGTTGCTGGTGAGAAATTCAAAATCAGACACTCTTGAGATCCCATCTGCCAAGGGCTATGCAAAAGTCATAGAAACACCATCGCACAAAGGACGCTTCCTATTTGCCCTCTACACCATCCTATCATTGGACATCAAACCTGTGAGTGCTGTGGCCCCTGTGGTTCCAGTGGGTATGACTCTCCAGGTCCTAGACTCCCAAACTGTTAGCTCTGAGCCACGTTCGAGACAGAAATTCAGCTATGATTGTCTATGGGTTTGGACCTGATTTCCCCAGACATCCCACAGAGCCATCTACTCAGGTCTTGCCACTTACTTCATCACAGCCAAGGGTTCTGCTAGAACCCACTGCCCATGCTGGCTGGACCTACACACCAATCTCCTCAACAGTCTTAAAGAATTCTCTCCAAAACTCTCCCCATCCCCAGCTCCTCCAGGGCATAACCTCTTCCCAGGTTCACTTTAGACTTTTACAAAGGTAGAAGGGCCTTTGACATCAGGATGCCTCTGCTCTTAGTCCTGTTAAAACCCTTGCTTGCTCTAAAGAGAAAAAAAAAATAAGCAGAACAAATAAAACATTTCACTAAACTATCCTGCCACACTTGCATGCCTGGTATTGCCTCAAGTCCTGCCCTGAGTAGACATGCAATATGTTATTTATTCCACCAGAGAATGCGTAGTCACTCTCCTTGTCTGCCTTCATCTTTGACAATGTTGTCCTGTTTTCTTCTTTCTGTAAGATGCATAATTAAAAAAAAATCAAATAATACATATTATGGTTAAAATTTTTTTAAAGTACAAAAAGGCTTATTCTGAATAACCATTTCCTACAACTTTTAATTCATAAGCTACTTCTTCTAGGAGTTAATACCATATCTAAATATTTTGTTCATATTTGTTTCTTGATTTACTTATGTTAAACTGCGTATCATAGAAAGTGGAGATTTAGCTCTCTTACCGACATTCCTCTCCTGTCACCCTATCCTCTAAATGTAGTCATATCACTATATTTAGATCGCGATCAGAATTTACATTATTATGACCGTATAAATCGTTCATTGCAGAGCAAAGTAGTGTACTATGCTTACTTTTCCTTTGTCACTCAGCTTTTTGTTTTTATTAAAAGTTCTTCTTGTTCTTCCGTTTAAAAATACCTCTATCTCGCCATTATCATGGCCTCAATATTTTTCAAATACTTCATCATATTAGGATTAAAGACTAAATGTTCGTTTTCTTCAAGACATTTGTTTCTTGGTGGCAAATCAACACACCTGAGGGAAACTCTGCTGCCAAGTTCTTGAAGACTTTTGCTTTAGAGCCATAGATTGCTCTAATAATAAGTTTCAATCCCATATTAAGAGAAAAACTGAACTCCTGATCACCGGAGCAGCCGTAGCCAATTTCGATTCACCCCGCCCCCGCGCACGGTGTGACACTCCGCTAGGCTATGAGAGCCTGATTGTCTCGCTCCGCCTCCAGGGGGCAGCATCGTCGCTGCAGTCTTCCCGGCAAGCAGCAGGCTTCTGGGTTAATTTTCTTTTATCATTTTATTCATCTTTCTGGGATTTTTTTTTTATTTGTCCTCAAAATGTGTCTCATGCTAGGCCAGAGGTATACATTTTCCTGTGTCCATTGATGAGCAAGACAAACTCGTTCTGAGCTTGTGTCTGGGGTAAAGCCCTTCATCCTCTAGCGCTGACCATAGCTCCAGATGCACAGTCAGGCTCTCAATAAATCTCCGTTGAATAAAGAAACCTTTTCTTAGAGTTGCCACCGAAATTAAGTGGTTTAGGAATCAATCGGGTGCAGGTTATTTATGCTGCAAAGGAAGTGCCGGAGGTAATGCGAACTTCCTTCAGCCTTTAAAGCAAACATTATTTCCTGTCTTCACCCTTGGGCGCCTTAGACTCAGGGTAAGTTGGAAATACTGGGGTTGGGGAGATAAATATCCGAGGACAAACATCATCCTTCGCCAGCACACGCGCCCCAGCCCGCCGGGTTCAGGAGCCAGAGTGGCGGGGATTGGGCAGCAGGGCCGCTGTGCTAAGCCTGGGATAATAGCCGTCCGGGGACTTCCAGGGCCCACGCTGGCCCCAGGTCCCCGGGAGTGCGGTCTCACCCACAGCCCAAGTCTCCACTCCGCCATCTGGGCCTGGGACCTTCAGCCTCAGAACTGGCGGGGTTCTGGAGCAGAGAGAGCAGGGGTCGTCCCAGGCCTAGGGACTTTGGGCCCAAGGCCCTTCCCAGGCTGAGGAGCAGGATCTGTCGGGGAACACCCGACTCCTGCTAGCGCCCCGCTCCCCCGCCACCTCCGCTCCTCAGCCAGAGCGTCCCCACCCCAGCTAGGCCAAAGCTCCACCCACCTCCAGAGCCTCCCTTCCTAGGCTGGGGCGCCCTCTGCAGGCCTAGAAGGGGAAAGAGACACATCAGGCACACAGATTGGACACAACCAAATATAGCAGGTCCTCAATAATGTCATGTTCTTCTACGTCTTTTCTTTATAACGCTGATAGTGGCAGGGGTTGGGGGTATCAGTCCTGGCTGGGGCCACTGTCCGTGTAGAGTTCGCACATTCTCCCCATGTCTGCGTGGGTTACATACATACACACACACCAGTGACAGGCACAGCAGTCAGGCACAGTTCAGGATATGCACATTCATCCATTCGGCAAACATTTACCGAACATCGAGTCTAGGTTCTCTCCCCACAATCATTCACTCCTCTGTACCCCCATCACGGACTTCTCAGGCCCTCTCCTTCCCCAATGGCTAAAGTGCCCTCCATCCACAATCTCTGACCCCTGGATCATGGATTTGGTCACACCAGGAAGCATGAAGTTGGGCTGGCTCCGTGCAGGAGGGTGGGAAGATATCTGTCCAGGGCTCACACTGAACCAGGAACCCCACAAAGGCAACTTGGCTAGGAAGAGGGTGAACTACTAGGTGAAGCATGTAGCACACTGAGGTCTCTGTACATGTGGTCAAAAACTGTTTCAAACCTACCTCCCTGGACTCCAATCCTCACATTCCATTGGATTGTCTAAATCCTAGTAACTAGGGAGTGGGAGCCTTAAACTATCCATCCATGGGGCCTGTCTCCTTTCTCTTTTTGCCATGATAGTGGGTACTATCATAACTCTCTGATGGCCCCTTCCTTCCCTGATTTCTCTTCATCTCCCTGCTCTGTCAATGTTAGAGAGCTCCAGGACTTAGAACTTGAAGCTTTTCTATCTATACTCACTCCCTTGGAGATCTCATTGTCTTATGACTTTAAATACCATCCATATGCTCCTAAATTTGTATCTTCAGCTAGAATCTCTCCCCTGAAATCTACATTCACATTATCAACTGCCTGTTTGACATCTCCATTTGTATGTCCGAAATGCAGCTTCATCTTAAAAAGTCAAAACAAGGTTTCTCCCCTTCCCACAAACCCACTCCTCTACAGTCATCCACATCTTGGTAAATATAACTCCATCCATAACATTGCTCAAGCCAAAAACATTGTCGTATTTCTGCCTCTTCTTTCTTTCACATACTATACTGAACCCTCCAGCAAAGCCCACTGGCTCTACCTTCAGAATATTTCCAGAATTTGACCACTTCTTACCAACTCCCAGGAACCTCATGTCCTTCCTGGATTATTGCAATTGCTTCCAACCTGGTCTCCAGTCTTCCATTCTTACACCACTTTTTTCTATTCTCCATCTGACGGTCAGAGAGAGCTTTAGCTTTTAAAATGTGTCAGATCACGTCATACCTCTGTTCAAAATTCTCCAAAGTTTCCCCATCTCAGTCAGAGTAAAACATAAACCCTACAAGGTCCTACAAAGCCCTACACTGTCTAGGCCCCGTTATTACTTGACTGTATCTCTTATTGCTCTACTCTTTGCTCATTTCTTTCCCATAACATCGACTTCCTTTCATCAAATACACCTTTGCCTCAAGACCTTCACACTTGCTATTTTCTTTACCTAGAACATCTTCCCCTGATGTCTGCATGGCTCTCTCCCTCGCCGTCTTCAGATCACCTCTCTGCTCAGATGTTATCAGAAAAGTCTTCCCTGACTGCCCTCCCAATACTCCCTATTGCTCTGGCCACCTTAATTTTCCTTATAGCACTTATTGCCGTCTGACATATATTTTTGTTTGCTTATTGCTTTTCTCCTTTATTAAAATAAAAACTCTGCAAGAGCAGGAATATCTATCTGTTTTCTTTTTCACTGCTGTATCCTAGTGCTAAGAACAGTGTCTGGAGCATAAGAGGCCCTTGATAAATATTTCTTGAATAAATGTGATACAAATCTCTTTTTTATTACTTCATTATTTCCCTCTTTCCTGCCAATTCTCAGGACCTTTCGCAACAGGCATTCCAGGAAGATAATATTAAAATTTAATTGAAACTTTTATGTCAGCTCTGTGCTACACTCTTGTATCATTCAGGATTTAGGAGGAAAACAAAAGGCATGCTCAAAAAGGTTTAAGGAAAAAAATTTAGTGAAGGGATCATTAACAGAGGTGAAGGCAAGGTTGTGGTAAACGGCCACTGCATATGATTGGTATAGTTCTCAAACTCGGGCCATCTCTCCTTCCTGACAAAGTAGACGTTGAATGTACTGCCTGAAGTTCCGCTCACTGGAAGGACTTCCCTTCACCACTATCTTTCAGGGCCACCCCTGAATGTAAGCAACTGTTTACTTCTAAGTGATGCCAACAGACCTTAGAGACCCAACTTAAAATCAAGACCGTGCATTGTCTCCCTCTGTTGACTGTTTGTAGAAAACTTCTCCATGAAGGCCTAAGTGTGATCAGAAGAAGAAAACAATACAAATAGGAACCTGAGCCACTTCCCATGCTTTTACTCATACTTCTGAAACTCCTAAGGCCTGGTCTCCTATGTACAATGTCCATTCAACAATGGAATGCTGCTGTGCACATCTAAGTATGATTTGCTATAGATAAATAATTCCATTAGGTTACACTGTCACTGGGTGATACATAGTCTGAGTTTTAGACCAGGGCCCAGTGGCAAATCAGGAGCTGCTTTTCATATAAGAAATAAAGGTCTTTGCTGTAATTCTCCTATTGGGGCTTCTACAGCATCCTTTCTCTACCACAGACAATCTGAAGTTCACTGGATTTATAAGTCATAAGGCTGAAGCAGCGGGACAACTTATCCTGGCACCTAGACCTGCTGCAGACTCCTTCCTTGTTCTGGGCCTCATTCAAAACTGTCAGCTTTATGCCTTACTCAGTAAATATTTGGCAGCAGCACGCCTAAATATGGTATATGTTGCCTCCAAAATCCAAACTACCCTTTAAGCATTGTGCCTCCTTCTTCATGGTAAAGGTGCAATATGCCCCAAACCACTGTTTTTCAGTCCACCCTATCCCCAATAGCCTAGAAATTACACCTATCTAACAGGATGCTGATTTTTTGTAGGATTTCTTTCTTTCTCTCCTTCCCTCTGACATTCATGGGTCTGTCTAAGGCATTTAGGGTGATTGCTATTTCTTGTGCACCAGTAAACATAATGTCATCAGTTTAAGGAACCAATTTGATATTCCGTGGGATATCAAGATTGTCTTATGATAATCAGAGCAGGAAAGTTGCCATATCCTTGAGGTAAAACAGTGCAAGTATATTGCTGTCATTCCAGTTGAAAAGGAACTGATTTTGGTGGTCTTTAATTGATGGTATACAAAGAAGGAACATGCTAGATTATTAGCTGTAATATGTTATACCAAGGGCTATGGCATGTTTTAAATCTTTGAAGGTGCTCTAATCTATGCAACTTCTCTAACAATGTAGCATTCCTTTAAGTGTACTATTGTTGGAGAGAACGTAGTGGGGCAGGCACAGTTCAAAGGACTTCCACTTGGCCCTTTCTATCATAATTTCTTTACTCTATGGTCAAGGAACCATTTTGGAGATTTTGTTAATTATTAGATACACCTATTCCCACTATGCATTCTGCAACTAGAAAAATAACCACCAGACAGGTCTTCAAGACTCATTGTGAGATGGATCTGAACCAAGATCCTTCTTCACTGAACCTCCATAAATCCTCACTCTGACTGGTGGACCACAATGGGTTGTTGAGTCCCCAAGACTAGTATTATCAAAATACAGTATCTAATAACTCCCCCAAAGGTCTGACTATTTCCTGTTTCCATTCACAGTTACCCTGGCAAATGGCTACTGACTTTCTGGTGAAAGGCGTGGAGCAGTTGTTCTCAGTTTAGCATATATCAGAATCACTGGAAAGGCTTGTTAAAACACAGATTGTCAGGCTTTCCCAGAGTTTCTGATTCAGTGGAGTTGAGGCAGAGCCCAAGAATTTGCATTTCTGACGAGTTCCCAGATAATGCTACTGGTCCAGGGACCACACTTTGAGAACCTCTGAGCAGAAGAAAGATTTATAGAAAGAAACTCAAAACTTCCCACCCCCACCCACCCTATCAAGGGGCTTCTGGTCTGGGGAACTGACTTAAATTGAAGAACTGGGTAAAAGCCTGTAAATCTCTGATACAATTTGGATCAAGTTTCTCCCCACCAGACCTAGAAATTTTCCACTTCTATGGGTCAAGTAGCACATCAGTAAGCTGTCCATCTATTTCATTTCTAGGAACACTATAATCAATTAGCTACCACCAGCAATCCCTGTGGGCAAAGCATGTTGATTACCACTTGTCCTTGCAGCTTATATAGTAATTTCTTTCACCTTATTGTTCATGGTTAGG
This sequence comes from Pteropus alecto, assembly GCF_000325575.1. Taxonomy (NCBI): domain Eukaryota; kingdom Metazoa; phylum Chordata; class Mammalia; order Chiroptera; family Pteropodidae; genus Pteropus; species Pteropus alecto. The sequence continues at coordinate 816,258 of NW_006438906.1, forward strand.
TGCCAACATCTGGCCTCTACCACTCAAGAATTCCATTATTCCTCTTAAAATAAGATTGCCCACAGTGATTCACCTCCGCAGCACTAACTCCTCGCTGGTTCGTCCTTCACACACACTCATACCCAGCTCCAGATGGCGGCAGCAGTGGCAGTGGCTAGAGACTCCGACTCCTGAATGCGGACACGTTCTCCATGGAAGATCTGGTGCAGAAGGTGTGGGGCCATGGCACCGCTGGTGGGGACCTCTGGGAAGGAGAGGACGAGGACAAGGATATCAAAGATAACTAGATGATGATGATGATGATGAAAAAAAAGAGAGGAAGCAGAAGTAAAACCAGAAGTCAAAATCTCAGAAAAGAAAAAAAAAAAAGACAAAGGAGAAAGAACAGCGACTGAAGAAAAGGCAAGAATAAATTAAAAAGATGTTAGAAGAACCTAAAGTATTAATTAGCCAATAAACTGTAGCCAAAGAAATTACAGGAAGAATGAGACCTCAGATTAGCAAAAGAAACTTTTTGTGTTACTAACATAGTTTATGGCATAGATGTTTGAACCCATCTATTTTCAGGAGATGACTTCACAGAGTTTGGAAAGTTACTAAAAGATAAAATTACACAATCCCAAAAGTCACTATACTGTGCCAGTTTTTTGGAAGCCTTAGTTTGAGATTGTATGTCATTGGAAATTGATGACTTGAAAAAGATTACCAGTTTATTGATTGTGCTTTGTAGTGAAAACCAGAAGCAAAAAAAGGCAAAGACAAAAAGAAGAAGAAAGGTGTGGTTCCTGGAGGGGGATTAAAGGCCCCCATGAAAGATGATCTGGCAGATTATGGCGCTTATGATGGAGGATATGTACAAGACTATGAAGATTTCATGTGACATTTTATCTTCTCCTGGTGTCTTCTTTCTGTTGCCCACAATCCCTTCAATATGTAACACAACTTCCCTTCCTTTCAGTTCTGCCAAATGCTACAATCAGAAGTACAGTATCTTTTGTGCTGGTTATTTAACCCCTCGACACTTAGATGCTAATATGCAAATAAGGGAACTTGGATCTTGCTGCTAAGAGGTTAAAATTGGGAACCTCAGTTGCTACTAAATCATAATTTTTTAAAAAAGAAAAAGAAATAAGATTGTCCAGTCCCAAGAGGGCATCTCCCTTTCTCATGTTTACCTACTAAAGAAGCCACTGATAGGGCTTTTCAAAGAAGCTAGAACACCAATGCAATTCATATTGCCATGGAGAAGAAAGTGTCTTTCTGGACCCTTTGGAGGTATCCAGTTAGTGGCTGCACATAATGGGTGCACCCTGACATTTCCATCTCTCTAACCTTTGCACTTCTTCCTTGATTTTGCTACTCAAAATGTCAACTAAGGACTGGCTGCATCAGCATCACTAAGTTTTTTAGAAATGCAACATCTTGAGCTTTACCCCAGATCTACTGACTCAGAATTTACAGTTTAGCAAGATTTCTGGGTGAATCGTATGCACCTCAAAGTTTAAGGACTGCTGTTCCACAATGTGTCAGTGAGGTTCTAGCATCTCAATATCATTGATCATAAGCCACTGTTGAGTCCAGGCTTCCAGTAACCAACCCGAAAGACTATTAACACCACTCCAAGTGTTCAGCTAATACAATAATACCCAGATCCTAGGTGAGGGCACCCACATCAATAAATTTGTCCTCACCAGTCCCCAGGATTTTCTCAATAAGGTTGACAAGTTTCTGCAATTCCTTCAGTGCATATGCTCCTGTTCTTGGAGCACACCTATCCTATCTAGGCATGTTAGAATCAAACTCTCACTATGAATGTGGAAACTATGAGTGGTCAGGATAGCTACTGAAGAGAAAATGCATGCCCTTTACCAGGGAACTATTAAAAACTTTTTAATGGAAGGGAAGGCTATCTCATTCATGGTTTGCAGGGGGAGGGAGACAGGGAGTGTTCTGCTAGCAAAGAAGATTCAAGGGGATTTGAAAGTTCAAATTCCCAGCTAGGTTCATCTCTGCCCAAATATCCCCATACCAAGTCTCAGAATCCTACTCCCTCCCAACAGTACCCTTATTCTAGCATAAGAAATATGGTAGGGTTGGATATTTACCTGATGTTGTAACTCTACGACTCCATAAAATCAGGTCTCGAGCTTGAACCTTAGCCATATCTGCCAACTGGTCATGTAAAATAAAGATTCCTTAAGAATTCCATAGAGATTATCTGGATCTCTACCCATGCCTTGAATTAGAAGTTCATGATCTTAACCTTCTTTTTCTTGTGTATTTTGGCTAGCACAATCAGAAACAGGCAGCCCACCCAACAATATACATAATCACCATTTGAAGCCCGAGCAGTTAAGTTCCTCAGAAGTCTTATTTCCTAATGTTTTCCCTCCACCAAAATTTCACCCTAACCTTATTGGAGAAAGATCAGTGGAAAGATGGATAAGTAAATTAACTGACATATTTGAGTGAAATGATAGCATAACAGCTCTTTGAGGAAGACGCGGTAGCAGCTTCAGTTGAGCTTCGTTCTGCTCGCTGTTGCTCCTGACTCACCACTGTTCGCTCTCGAGGAGAAACGAGTTGGTCAGGAAGCTGCGCCGCAGCCATGGCTTTTAAAGATACCGGAAAGACACCTGTGGAACCAGAGGTGGCAGTTCACCGAATTATTACTCTGAGCAGCTGCAACATAATATCTTTGGAGAAGGTGTGTGCTGACTTGATCAGAGGTACAAAGGACAAGAATCTCAAAGTGAAAGGACCAGTTCGGATGCCTACCAAGACTCTGAGAATTACTACAAGAAAAAATCCCTGTGGAAAAGGTTCTAAGACTTGGGATCTTTTTCAGATGAGGATCCACAAGCGACTCACTAACTTGCACCGTCCCTCTGAGATTGTTAAGCAGATTACTTCCATCAGTATTGAACCAAAAGTCGAGGTTGAAGTCACCATTGCAGATGCTTAAATCAGCCTTTTTAATAAATTTACTATCAGGTGCTAAAAAAAAAAAAAAAAAAAAGCATAATAATAATGGTTCGTATTTAATAAATGTTTGTTATGTGCCAGCTTAAACTAGGGTCTTTTCTCAGATTATCTCATTTAATCTTAAGAAATAGGTCTAAGTTCAGACATCAGAAACATGACGCAGTGAGAGATGTCCCCAGATCTCTCCCCTCGAAACAATAAGATGAACATCTAAAACTCAACAAAAACACCCAAACTGCACACCAGCATGCATGGACAGGTCAGAACCCCGGGTGTCAGGGTGTCGGGTGGTGGGCTGGGAGAAACAAAGAAGCTGCCTCTGGTAGCTGGAGCTCCCTGTAGGAGGAGGGGTAGGGGAGAAGGTGCGGCAAGTTCCCTGAACAGCGCTGTCTGGGAGTGCTGTGAGCTCCATGTGGCCGGCAGCAGTGCCCAGTCATCAGGGCAAAAGGCAGAGAAGTGGGGTCAGCAGAGAAACATTTGATTTTTACCAGCCCCGGTTGAAAAACCAAGGCTGAGCCGCAGCCCACATTTCCCAACCCAGAGGGCCTCTCTCCCAATATCCTCCAAGACCAAACACCACAGAGCCCCAGGGGAATTTGAGCAAACGCTACCGAAACTGTTGCTAACATTGATTAATCATCTATAAGGGGAAAAAAGGCATTATTAAGGCTTTATATAAAACAGGGATCCAAGAGGCTTAGACGCCACCTACTGGAAACCAAAAGAAAAATGCCTTCTTTGCAACAGGCTAGAGAGACCATTATATAATAAATCTTCTTTCTGGAAAAAATACACTTCCATTAATGCCCAGGCGGAGAAATAGTCCATTAAACACCATGAACAACCAAAATGACAAGGTATCTCAAAAAGAAAGAGAAAAATCTCCAGAAAATAAACTTACAGACATAGAAATATGCGACTTAAGTGACAGAATTCAGGTTGGTACCTCTGGAAAAACTCAATGAGATCCGAAATGAATCATATCAACAATTTTAAGAATTAAAAAAACAACTAGATGAGCAGAATGAGTTCTTTAGCAAGGAGATTGAAACCCCCAAAAAGAACCAAATACACCTTCTGGAGATAAAGAACACACTGCAAGAGTTGAAAAATGAAATAGTAAGTTTGGGAAATAGAGTGGACCAAATGGAGGAAAGGATCAGTGATATCGAAGAGAGAAATCTAGAAATAAAAAAAGAAGGAAGAAAAGA